>NC_056522.1:202491020-202543669 GCF_019175285.1 Sceloporus undulatus
AGTGGAGTCTCCTTCCTTGGAGGTCTTTAAGCAGAGGCTAGATGGCCATCTATTGGGGATGCTTTGATTGGATTTCCTGCATGGCAGAGGGTTGGACTGGATGGCCGGTGCGGTCTCTTCCAACTCTATGATTCTATGATTCTATGATACCAATACATTTTCATTGAATATGTCTCCAGACCATTTCAAAGAATACAAGATAAAAGGGAAAAAACCATACATAGTTAAAACTTACATAAAAAGAAACACCTATAAAATAATACAAAGTTAAAACTTACGTAAATAGAAATCTCTATAAAATTTAAAATATTTGGCTCTGATTACATTGTTTTCGTAATTTGCACAACAATGTATCTGGGGTCCTTTTCCTCTTCTTGCTTCCGCAGAATAGCAGCTTTCACTGCAAACAAGGCAACCCTAAGAGTTTTAAAAGGCTCAGCTCCTTGCAAAAGCAGAGACAACTTACTTTCATCATCCCTTTCCTTTAAATTTCTGAGAATGGGAGCTAAATATTGCTCTCTAATACCATCATATAATTGACAATGCATCAGATAATGTGCAAGATCTTCAACTTTAGATGCCGTACAAATACAGAGTCTATCAAGAAAAGGGATATCCTGGTATCTTCCTTGAATTACCCTACTGAATATGATACAGTCAGCTCTCTGTATTCACTGATTTTTTTTATCCATGGATTAAAGCATCCATGTCTTGAAAATATTCCAAAAATGCCTAAATTCCAAAAGGCAAACCTTGATTTGCCATTTTACACGAGAGACACCATTGCCATATGCCGCTGTATTTAATGGGACTTGAGAATCCACAGATTTTGGTATCCATGGGGGAGAGGGGCAGTCCTGACATCAAACATCAGTGGATACCAAGAGCCCACTGTACTCCTAAGAATGTCAGGTAGAACATATGATCTCCATCTGTTTGCAAGACATGTGGGTGCCTGAAGTGAAGGATAAAATGGTACTACCTTCATTACATGCAGAGAAACTGACCAGATCGGCAGCTGCATCTCATTTTGACACTGAGAAGAGGTCAGTGCTTTGCTCTGCACCAGAGGACCAGCAGAAGGTACTGGCTTCCAAGTCAGAGATGGTGATGATCAATCTACTCTGGGTTTTAGTCCAAACAATAAAGAAGCTATCCAAAAGGCTGAACCATATCCCCTGAGTCATTTCGGCTCTATGGATAGCTTCTTTAAAGCCCACAGCAAATTTACCAACTCACTGGTACCTCTGAGGGCAGCAAGCTAGACTTGTCCTCCCAGTATTTTGATGCTACTGCCCACTCCCTTGCATCTGCTGTATGAGGATGCCACTGCGCTGTGCCAAATGGGAGGTTTGACTCCACTTGTTTGGAACAGTCAGAAACTAAGAGTAATCAAATTCATTAGCTCAGAATTTACCAACTCTGTAGGGAGACAGTCTCAGAAGCCAGTACAGAATAAACTGCACTGCCTATAAATCAAAACACAGTATCCTGGGTGCAGTTCAGTAATTCCTTCCCCGTGAATTAACATTTATTATCTTTTGATTACAAAAGGGACAGGAGCTGAGCAAACAGAAATCGGTAAATGATCTGTACCAGAGAAGGGGGATACAAAGGATTTTGCAAATAAATATATAAAATCTAGTGGAACTGAACACATTAGCACCTATACAATAAATATCAATAGATACAGTTATGTGTTTAGACAATTTTGCAGCAACATTAACCTCCATCCAAGGTGTCTGAGCGGGATGTAATGAACCAAGGCTGATTATACAGTAGAATTAAACAGTGCTCTGGCATACCTTGCATTCATAAAAATATAGGAAAGTAAATGAAATGCACTTGACTGAGACAACAATGGATGGGGGATGCAGAATGGTGAAAGGCATCCCTGCCATCAAGGTTTTTATGAGTCTTTCATTGTTACTGGTGCATAGCTATGGTGCGGGAGGGCAAAATGAAGGCACTGAAGGAAGGTATCGCTCTCCCCGCCAAGTGAAAATGTCATTCAGTATCCCAATTTCTAGCATTGCAGTAACATAACACTTTAGTTGAGCATTTAGAAATACAGTTTAGCCTCCAAAGAGAAGAAGTAGGCAGAGATACCAAGGGAATGCAAACAGCAAATACAAGAGTTCTAAGAAGGAACAATTTTCAATATTTCAATCAGAAATTGTCACCCAGAGGTCACTAGGTTGGAGAAAGTGATATTAACCAGGATGTCTGGCTAAAGGTCTGAAAATGATACAGAACAAGACACATTTCTTAAACAACACATAATTTGACTTGTAAAAGGTGTAATCTCTCCTGACAGCTCATGGCAGTCCTGAACCTCTGGTGATCAAAAGCCCGACCTTTCTACTAGTCTTGTCTTTCACATCAATATTCCAGCTCCCAATTACCCTAGAACAAATCAGTCTCTAGGTTAAAATGTCTCTGCTCATATTCAGCCAATACCTTTTTCTATTCTTCCAGTCCTTTTTCAAAACTGTTTTCAAATCCTCCAAGCTGATGTTGGCTGCATGCACCCCATTTTTAAGAACCATGAAGATAAACTGGGCACCCTGTAGTCTAGAGCATCAGACAAATATTGCATACAACAATAAGTGATCAAACAGCCAAGATTGGACTTAGTATCAGGCAATTCACAGAAAAACACACACAATCAAATTAAAGAGTTGGGTTAGGCAAATGATAAGTATATTAATCCAGAAGACACCAATAGAAGAAAACAATAGCAAAAGTATAGCAGAGCTAATGACACATATCAAATTGATCACAGGAACAGAGCATACACCAAGTCCAATATTCCAAGGAGTACAAAAGACACAAAAGCCATCTTTCAAAAGTGATAAGCAAGGGGCAAAAGCTACTTTTATACTTATAATGCAGAGCACCCATTTAAGAAAACTGAAAACTAAGCATGTTCTAGCTCGTGTGTGTGTGTGTGTCTTCAAGTCACAGATTAATTCACATGGGAGGCATTTCTGGAAACGTAAGTGCCCAACTAATAAGTCTGGTTATGACCTTGAATAAAAAAATGAGAAATTTCCAATGAGGTGGGAATTAAACCTGAATTCACATATTATAAGGAAAGTAAAATCTGCCAGAAACTCACAAAAAACCTAAGGTTTTTTTTTTTTTTTTTTTTTTGTGGCACCCTTAAAGATTCAAGTGATAATACATTTTCAATGGAAGAGAGAGCCTAATACAGGTATGTGTCTTAAAAACACCGACACAATTCTAACATACCACACAGAAGTGAGCATGCTGAACTGGACCACAGAAAGTGAAGTTCACCTCTGACATGAACATATTGCAAGGTTGTACTATGTTTCCGAGGTTATCCCAAGCAGTCTGTGCAAGAACCATATCCAAATGCTCACAGTGGATGACAGATTACTCTTTCATTTATGAGATATTTCTGCCAGCTAGAATACTAAATCACTATTTTCTTTCTCTTCTCCCCCACCTTTTATTTTACAATTCAGTAATTGCTTTCAGTGAGTCGTGATGTCATTGCATTGGAATGGAGCTGAAATATAAAAGAGGCTGCACAGCTTGAGTTAAGCAGTTCTGAATTAAGCAAGCAACGTGTCTGGAAAGAAATATTAGAGGACTTCCTAATGGCATATAATCATTTGCGCAGACATGCATTTGCAAAAGAAAACCAGATTACAAATTTGTACATAACATTGGTGCACCTGTTGTCACGCAATAGACACACCTTGTACTCAGATCTCTGTTTTTGGACATTTACAAATTGTTACAAGGGCCAGCATGGTGTAGTGGTTTGAGTGTTGGACTAGATTGCTCAGAGACCAGTTTTTGAATCCTGGTTTAGCCATGAAACAAGCTGGCTGATCTTGGGCAAGTCACAAGCTCTTTCAGCCTCAGAGGATAGCAATGGCAAAAACCCCTCTGAACAAACATGGTAAGTAAACTCCATGATAGGTTTGCCTTAGGGTCACTGTAGAGTTGCCATAACATGAAAGCACCCAAGAAATATAAAGTCACAAAAATAGTGTTCCCCCTCCCCTCCAAAAAAAAAACCAAATGTTTTTCATGTGTATGTTAAGGCTTGGTGTCATTACAGTATGTTATTCCAGAAAACAATTGAGTGGGGTCACTTTGATAATTTTTTTCCCTGAGACAGAAAAATGTGCATTTACATCTTTCTCACACTACTCATTGATGAAACAGTCAGTCAATCAATCAATGTTATTTATTGCAGTCACAGACTAATAAATATACTGAAGGTAAAAGGAACAGACAGCAAAAAGTTTAATGACAGAACAGTGAAAGCACTAAGATCATGCCAGAAAGAGGTACCTGAAAGAGGTACTTGATTTGAGAATCAAGTTAGTTCTTAAAAGTCTGAAGTAGTTAAGTATGTAACTATCAAGAGTTACCCAGCTTCCAGACTTAATGAGGACCCCCACCCCTGTGTTCAAATGGGGCCACAAAGTAGAAGTCAGAGATTTCTCTTTGGGTTCAGCCTTCTGTGTAGAGAAGAGCTCAGTTCTGTTCAGCAGTGTACATGGGCTGGTTGTTTTACCAAATCTCCAGTTTTGGACTCATTCATTCAGCACTTTTCCTAATATTAATGCTTTATATCAATATTGTTAATAATAAATACAAAGTGAAAGAGAAAATAATTTTAAAAACATCTGCATCTATGCCTGATTTTTAGGATTGTCCTGCCTTTTCACAAAATTTGGAGTCCGGTTATGTACTATATATCCTTTCTTTATACTGAATTCTATTTTAAAGTATCCCCCCTTTAAAACAAGGGATCATGTGACCCTCTAGGTGATGCAAAACTGCAATTCCCATGAAGACTAGCCAGCATGGCCAAGGGTGGGCAATACTTGGAGATGACATTTACTTTGCCCACTCCTGCTTAACAATAACTAGAGCGAGGACAAGATAAATCCTTTCAGTATTGTTCACACATGCAATTTCCAAATCCTCCAGTGCAGAGTATAACCAATGAGAAAGTTTTCTGGCATCTAAGATATTTGTTAACAAGACATAACCTGAAGTTTTTCCCTTCTTGAAGGAATTGACAGAATATTCAAAGGTATTCAAAATGATTGTTTTTTAAAAATATGTTTTTGTTTTTAGTGTTAAGAAACCCTGATGAAAAGGTTTCTGGACTAATGAGATTTGCTGCAATTCAGGACTTATTCTGTGCAAAATTTTGGGCAGAAAACACCATTTTCTGCACTGAAAATGATGGCTGGAATTCAGGAAGGCAGTTAAGAATGCATACCCTAGAGTTATGTATTTGTGATTGTTTCATATTCATAATCTCCAGTTACCTGTTATTTTAGAAAATACATTAGGACCATGAAAGTCCCCCAATCTCCACTTATCAGGAAACAGCTGCTGTAAGCGATGGGAATCTGTTTCCCTGTTCAGCCGGAAGCAGCTGACATTTTTAATCCTACTCAAGCAAGTGATTTCCAGTGCAATCCTAATTTGCTCACAGGAGGTGGTAGAAATGTCAGCCAACTGGTTTCTGACCAACAGAGCAACAGACCCTTGTCCCTTACAGAGGTTACTGCCCAGTAATTGAGGATTGGGGAGATGGGATGGTATACATTATGTAGCTATGGAACTAAAGTGGTTATGCATTACTAACTACCTTAGTGGATGCTAGGTTATATTTCTACAAAAGAGTATTATTTTATTCACAGAAAAATGCTATTTCTTCTTGCCGCACAAAATAACCACATGTAGATTTGTACAAAATAAAAATTATGCTCAAACTTCTGCAATACAGAGACCAACCATACATAGAGAGAGAACTGCCAGATGTCCAAGCGAGGTTTAGGAAAGGAAGAGCCACTAGGGACCACATTACGATGGGTAATGGAGCAGACCAGGGGATTCCAAAAGAAAATCAGCATGTACTTTATATATTATAGCAAAGCCTTCAACCGCATAGATCATGAAAAGCTATGGAACACTCTCAAGGACATGGGAGTGCCACCACATCTGATAGTCCCGATGAGGAATCCATACTTAGGACAAGAGGCTACAGTGGTGCCTCGGGTTACGAAATTAATTCGTTCCGCGGCACCGTTCGTAACCCGAAAAGCCTTCGTAAGCCGAATTGCCATAGGCGCTAATGGGGAAAAGCCGCGGTTCCTTTTAAAATAGCGCTGAAGTTTTTTCGTAACCCGAAAAAACATTCATAACCCGGAACAATTATTCCCAATGGCATTTTTTCGTATCCCGAAAAATTCGTAACCTGGGTATTTCGTATCCCGAGGTACCACTGTACTTTAGAATAATAAAATCATGCAGTCATAGAATCGTAGAGTTGGAAGAGACCACAAGGGCCATCCAATCCAAACCTCTGACGAACAGAACAGAATATGGAGAAACAGAATGGTTCCCAGTAGGCAAAGGGGTCAGACAAGGTTGCATCCTTTCACTCTATTTGTTCAACTTGTAGGTAGAAAATACTCAAAAAAGACTAAAAAAAGGAACGGTAAAGATAGGAGGAAGGAATATCAACACCCTAAGATATGCAGATGGCACCATACTGCTAGTGAAAAACATCATGGACTTGGAACAGTTGCTAAAGACAGTCAAAGAAGATGCAAAGGAAGGCTTAATGCTGAACATAAAGAAAACAAAAATAACGATCACGGAGGACCTACATATATTCAACCTAGACAAGGAGGAAATTGAAATAGTAAAAGAATTCCCATACCTGGGATCAAGCACTGATTACAAAGGAGACTGCAGCCAGGAAATCAGAAGATTAAGAATGGGAAGGACAGGTATGAAAAATATATAAAAGATCTTAAATTGTAAAGATATACAACTGATCACAAAAATTAGAATCATGCAAACCATTGTATTTGGTATTATCATGTACGGATTTGAGAGCTAGACAGTTAAGAAAGAAGATAGGAAGATGTGGTGCTGGAGAAGAGAGCTGAGGATACCCCGGGCAGCCAAAAAGACAAGCAAATAGGCCCTAGAGCAGAACAAGCCAGAAATTTCCATGGAAGTCAAGATAATCAAGTTAAGGCTATCGTAATTTGGACACATCACGAGAAGGGAGGACTCATTGGAAAAGACAACAATACTAGGAAAGGTGGAGGGAAGTAGAAAGAGAGAAAAATGACATGTAGTTATTCCCAGACTTTGGATCTCCAGGTGTTTTGGATTGCAGCTCCCAGAAACCCCAGCCACCTTGGCCAATAGTCAGGAATTCTGGGAGCTGAAGTCTAAAACACCTGGTGGACCAAAGTTTGAGAATCACTGTGGATAGACTAGAGGTGTGGGAGGACATGGAGTGCACCTGGGAACACCCCAGAGGGGGCTTGTCACCAGGCGAGGTGGTACATACAAGGAGGAGGCTGCCTTCTGAGTCAGGCATGGCGGTTGGTGCCATGCCAGACTCAGAAGGTGGGGACAGCTATATTCTGACTTAGGACCCAGAAGGCAGAAGGTAGCAGCTGCCTCCTGACTCTGCATTGTTCTCAAAAGGCAATCAGGTGGCTGTCTTCTGAATCCAGTGTCAGACTCAGAGGGTGGGGGTGGAGTTGTAGCAGTGTCTTGCCAGGCAGTGGGGAGGGCAAAGTAGTTCAGCCTGTCCCACACCAGGTGGCACCTACCCTAGTGATGCTACTGGATAGACTTTATTAGGAAGGTTGCAGCAGCGGGTATGAATTTACAGAAACTAAGTAGAGCAGTGGAGGACAGGGAATCTTAAAGCTGTCTCATCCACAGAGTTGTCATGAGTCAGGATTGACCCAAGGGCAGTTAACAACAACAAGAAAGTCCTCAATTCTGAGTAGGCTTCAAAATTGTATAGCTTAAAAAAAACCTCTCACAGATGGAAGAATAATGCTAAATTCACATGTTGCTTCCTTTGAGAAGAAATTTAGTAAAGAATTAAATCTCCATCTTCCTGTGCAAAGAGATAAGAGAAAGCTTGGTCTTTAAGGGAAAGTATTGTGGATTACTGTTTTAACATGTAATGCAGGGGTGGTTAGAGCATAAGTTGATTTGTTTTTAGGGTCAAACTAGATATCAAGAGGAGTTGTGTTCCATGCAGTAAACCGGGTTTTTCCCCCTTACCCAATGGGATTTCCTCAAAGATGTGTAAATCAGCCCTGTGTTTACCTTCCAATGATGGATCACATGAAAAAGTCTGCCTTAAGAAGATACCTAGATAAAGAAAATCACATCCTATGACAAACAGACATTTTTTACCACTTGAGGGAGCTCTTCTGAAAACATAGCAAACACATTTTCTCCTTCTAGTTTGATGCATAGATCCAGCAGCTGGGCCCTGTTGCAAAAGACATACATTCAGAATTAATATTTATGAGCTACAGGTATTTGTTTTGGGTATATCATCATAACTGAGTGGAGTTCTACAGCCCTTCCACACAGAAATGTCCTTCTGGTTACCCTTCACTTTCCTCATTTCAGCAAAATAATCTAAGGCAGAAAAAGTTCCTTGTATTGGTTCTGTACATAAATGACTGAGAAACTGTGCAGACCAGCGTTAAAAGCCAGCCTGGGGGCGGAGTTGGGGAATAGCGTCTACACGATGCATGCCCTGGCTCTGCCCCCAGGCCAGCGTGATGCCGGGCGCCGCTCCACATGGTGCGCACCATTACAATGCTCCTTTGGCACTGTGACCACACAACACTTCACCAAAGGAGCCCGTGGCACTGCAGCTATCGTGTCCTTTGCAAAGCACAAAAAGGAGCTGCTTTTTGCGGCTCTTTTTTGTGCCCTGCAAAGGCCAGATTGGGGCCACGGTGTGCGGTTGCCACGGCCCCAATCCAGCAAAAATAGAGGTGGCTGCAGGCTCCTCCTTAGGGGCTGGTCTGCAAAGCCCTTGAGTCAGAAATCCTTGTTGATCTACTACAAACCACCCAAAGACATGCCAGCAGATCCAAATCTATCTTATGTTCACCTATGATGTAAAGGATTCCGAAAATAGATTAGAATGAAAACTCGCGAAGGATGTTTGTCAGCTACAACAACATATAAAACAGGGCATTAATCAAAATTGAAGGAATGGCAAAGTTATTACATAAATAATAAAATGAATGGCCCTTTGCAATGAAGAATGTCCTTGCCTGAGAATTACTGCTAATCTCATTCTCCCACCCTTCCTCCTTCCCCCCTCTCTCTTTCCTGTTCTCTGTCTCCTTTTCTCTTGCTGTGTTGCAGCTTTATAACCTGTACCTCCATGTGAAAAAAGGGACTGAAGACAGACAATTCCCCCCTTGAAAGCTGAATGTGTTGTGATAAAGCATTTACTGCCCATGAGGTGTTCTATCATTTCTATTCACAGGTTTTGCAAGTGTTTGTACCACTTCAGAGATGTGCAACACCAACTCGCTTTTACAGTCCAGAGAGAAGAGTGGAGCAAAAGAAATGAGTGTATACACGGCAGGAGTTGTGGCTCATGTGTATGTGGTACCTTCAGCAGCCTTTAAAATTCCTATCTGTTTCCAGGGTTTATTCACTGTTAGATACTGAAGCTACTGATAATAACTGCTGGTTATGTCAACAGCTGTGAAAGAGGTTTTTTTTTGTCAACAGTTATATCAGAATCAGTGAGCATGGACTGGAAGGTGTCCAAGAAATGCATCCAAAATGTCCTAGTAGGCCATTCAGATAAGGGATAGAACATGTGCATATTATATTCTGAGATACAGAAGATGTTCTTTGAACACATATTATCTGCCTGCAAAGTGAATGGCTCACAATTCAGTGTGCACTGTGCCTCCAGCCACTTCCTAGAATGGCTGTAGGTATTCACTCTTGGTTATATTCTTAACCTCAGATGTCTAAATGGCTTTGCAGACTTTGGATACTTCAGACAGTAAAAAGTCTTGGATCATATCTGGTGCATCTGAATCATCTAACTATATATGGCTTCCACTAACTGGACAGCTAGAAAAACTAGGTTGTGCTCATTTTTCTTGCTTTCCAAAGGCCTCTGGGCTGCCTCTTTCCTCTAAGCTAACAGGCCTATATGTTGGCAGAACAAACGTTATGTGATGCAGTCTTCAAAAGCAGAACAGATCAAATGTACTAAATTTGACAACCAGGTTTGCTTATCATATGGTTTAGGTGGTTTAGGAAACTGAAGAGTATGAAGCACTTTAGAATCATAGAATAATAGAGTTGGAAGAGACCACAAGGGCCATCCAGTCCAACCCCCCTGCCATGCAGGAAATCCAAATCAAAGCATCCCGTTCCATCCCTTTCCCCCACAGCCTTTAGCTGAATGGAGCCCTGGTGGCGCAGTGGTTAAATGCCTGTACTGTAGCCATTCACTCGAAACCACAAGGTTGTGAGTTCAAGACCAGCAAAAGGGCCCAAGCTCGACTCAGGCTTGCATCCTTCCGAGGTCGCTAAAATGAGTACCCTGACTGTTGGGGGCAAATTAGCTTACTTGCTAATTAGCTTACTTGCTGTTCACTGCTATGATCTTTGGAATAGCGGTATATAAATAAAACAAATTATTATTAATATATTCTCTCGTTTTCACTACTTTTGCAATATACAAAACATTACGTAGTCATTAACAAGTACTTCACATTTCTCCATTCAGTAGTAATTAGTATCTGAACTGCCTTCAAGAAATTTGAATTGAACAAAGAATGTTGTGGAAACATATTCTCCTTTTTTGCTTTTCTTAGTTGTTTTATGACTCAAAGGGAAAGGATAGAGAGACTAAGTATGAAAAGGAAGAGATAAATCCTTGTGTGCCCTTCTGTCTGGCTGGGTCTTTCAATTCATTCAAAAGTCATTCTAATTAAGAACTGATCATGTACAGGGAGTGGTATTTGGTATAATAATAATAAACTGTACTAATACTAACCTTTATTAGGCTCTATATCTCTGTGTACTTCAACCATGTTTGCTGGTGAACAAGAAACAACTACCGGAGAATGAAGGTCCGAATGTAGCGTCAACTCAGTAGAGTACTCCTGTAATCCATTACAGTAGTCCACTGATCCAGATAATGTCCTAATTAATAAAATAAATCCCTTTAAAATGACCATATAGTTCATAAATGAGACAATATTAATAGCTAAATAACTGCTTACACTGAGAGATGACTTTGCTTGAGAATTTCTTTCAGCCTCTTCTGAAAGATTTTTTCACTTTCTGTTGTGATCACACATCCACGATCTTTAGTTACCAAAAAAGAACAATTTCTGAAGCATTTTTTCTCTCTAAATGGTACAGCATAAATGGGCCTAAGTAAGGTCTGGTACACACAGGCAGGAAGCAGCATGGCGGTGCTGATTCTAGGGTTCCTGAGCATGCAGCAACCCCACGCTCTGGAACCTTAGAACATACTGCTGCCACCATCAAGCTGGCCTCCCATCCATATGGGGGCCGCCATGACGTATGCAATGTGTAGTGTCCACACATTGCGCACAGGAAGTGGCTTCATAGGGTTGTGTTGCAGCCCTTACAACGTCACAAAGAAGAAGCTGCTCTAGGCAGCTTCTTCCTGGCTGCATATCGTTCCTGCATGGTTTGGCTGCTCCAGGGATGATACACAGCAAAGAGAGGTGGCGTTTTGCCACCCGTATGTACAGCCCCTAAATTGTCCCTTGGTTCCACATGGTGAAGTGGAGGGTTCAAAAACAAAACAATCACCTGTTTTCACTTCTGATCTTTAAGAGTTCATGGCCTTTGTTTCCCTTAGAGTTTGCCAGTTCATGATCTAAGCAAGATAGATTCCAGCCAACATCATGCAAGCATCATACAAATATTATTTGTCTTCACAGTGTGGGATGTAGCCGCACTGTTAAAACACTTTTGATGTTGTGCAGCGCATGAGGCAACACATCAACGTTTGGCACCAGATTTTCCACCTTCATGACCGTAGTCAGCAACTTGTGAGCTGGAGAAAAACCTCTCCCTTTCTTAATGAACAAAAAGACACTGTAAACTTCTCTCAGATGAGGCTTTTATTCTTAGAAGTTCCACTGTGTACAACAATATATACATCGACACCATCCACCATCCACACTAGTAGCAACCCACTCTGAGGTAAAATGCCTGTCACTACTCTAGCAAAGGCCTCTCCCTTTGGTGCCACAAAGAATCCAGCCTCCCTGCTTGAGTGACTTTTCAGACATTCAACAGTACTTTACAGCACTTGTTGACTATCTTTTTGATGTCACTTCCCGTTTAAATGTCTAATCTTTATGGCTCACAGTAACCCTTTTATGCCTGGTTACTATTAAAACCCACATTGTACATTTTCCTTGTGATTCTATATTCCAACACACATTGCAGAATTAAAGCAGTTTGACACCACTTTAACTGCCATGACTTAATCTATAGAATCCTGGGATTTATAATTTGGTGAGGGAGTCACCCTGATCTGTGAAGATTGCTCTGGTGTCTCACCAAACAACAAACCCCAGTATTCTGTAGAGTATGTCCTGGCACCTAAAGTGGTGTCGAACTGCTTGAATTCTGAAGTGGCTATACGCTTTGCCCATCCTTGTCCTCCTCCACTAGAAAAAGAGACAAAAATGGACTTCTCTTCTATTTGCAGGCAACCCACGTGGCTTCAAATCTTTAGTGGAGTTTGAGGGAACTTCCAGAGCTGATGGGGGGGGGTGTTATAGAGGGGGGAGTGTGACATTGGATATCCACGTTGCTGCCATTTTAATTATCTTTCCATCAACAATGTTTTTGATTGGCAGATAGGTAGTCCCATTTAGGAGAAAAGTGGGATATAAATCAAATGAATGAATGAATGAATGATCAACCGATCAATTAATCAATCAATGAAAATAAGCAGACAGCTGTCTTCCTGCTAAAATCAAACAAAAAAGATACAATCTAGACTGTGGGATTATTTCTTCCACTTGGCCTTTATAGCACTACCTGATTCCAATCTCACTCTTGATGTTCCTTCTCATACTAGACCTCTTACTGTATTTTTCTTCACTCAAGCTCTGTAAGAGACACTGTTTCGTTTTTTTTCTCATGCACTTTCCATTCATATTTCATCAATGAACTGCACAAAATGATCACACGGCATATATTTTTATATACTGTAAAAATTAATATTTTAAGGTGACAGTAACAAATGTATGCATACCACTTTGCCTGACATGTGCCTGCGCTCTGAGATATATACATGAATTTTTAACAAGCGACATATTCCTTCATCATCTCTTGCTTTAGGGCCAAATCATTGTTGAATAATTTCTTTCATAATTGTCCATTAAAGATTACTCTGGGGCATGCCTCCTGCCTCTAAGTTTTAAATATTAGCCAGCATGGTGTAGTGGTGTGAGGTTTGCACTAGGACTCTGGAGAACAGAGTTCAAATCCCCACTCGGACATGGACACCCATTGGGTGGCCTAAGGCAAGTCATGATCTCATCCTTAGAGGAAGGTAAAGGCAACCCTCCTCTCAAACAAATCTTGCCATGAAAACCCCATGATAGGGTTGCCTTTGGGTCACCATAAGTCGGAAACAACTCGAAGGCGCCCAACAAAAACACACACACGCACACAGTATGACTCCCATATCTGTGGAACTGGTATCCACAGTTTCATCCATCCACATCCAAAAAATTATGTCCTCTCTGAGCAATTTCTTGATCCCCCAGAGTGATTCTGTGGGAAGTTTCCACCAGAAATTGGGCTGGAAGTCGTTCATTTCTGTAGGGTTCATGTGCATGCCACACAGATATGGGTGTTGTACTGTAATCCACCTTGCTCTCTTTGGACACAACAATATAAAACTAATCAAAGTGATCACACACATACACAAATCTTAAACATGTTATGGGTATCATTTGCCACTAACTGGGGAGTTTCTCATCTTCTTACACTGAAGACTAATGATGGCATTCAAAGGAAACTTGGGCGCATTACAGACGCGGTTTAAAAAGGGGCGTCACTTCTTGACGCCCCCAAGCCTAATATGTCCTGAGGACATACAAGATGGCGGTGACCCATCTACATGGGGGCCGCCATGATGGCGTCACAAACGTGCTGCCTCCAAATGAGGTGGCACGGACGTGACGCCGTCCCACCGTGCGAGGGCGCTTAGTGCGCCCTTTCGTCGGCGCAAGAAGGAGCTCCAAAACAGAGCTCCTTCCTGGTCTTGTGTCACTGGCGCAGCCTTTAGATGGCTGTGCCCAGCGACGCAGAGGAGAAAGGGGCCAAGCGGCCCCTTTCTCCTCCTCCCTGCCTCCACGGGGTGTCCTTGGGGCTTGAAGCCCCAAGGACACCCCTTTCCAGTCCTCGGGGAAGTGGCCTTTTGCTGCTTCCCCGCAACCTGGAAAATGGCGGATCAGGGCCTCAGCGGCTGCCGCTGTGGCCACTGAGGCCCCGATCCGGTGGGGAAAGGGGCGGGTGCAGTCCGCCACTTTTTGGCGGTCTGTAAGGCGCCATAGTTGCCCTTTTCAAATCTGATTCTCTTCCTGTCCCCTCCCAAAAAAACCCATAGGTCCTCCATTTTTTGTCCAGGCTGTTCAGATGGACAAACACAAAAGTATTCTCCCACTGTAATTTTGCCAAACGTTTTGTGCAACAGATTGGGCTTTTAGTCTCTGGGGAACTGCCACAGAGGAAACGTTTCACTGTAGCGTCCAGGGGCAAAACTGAAACTAATGGGAAGAAATAGCAAGAAACCAGGACTGCGATCAACATTATGAGAAACACTCTAATGGGAATAACATTTTGGCAGTGGAATGGAAAGCCTCCAGAGATGATGGTTCTGTCACTGTAGATGTTTATGTCATAGTTGGAGGGCCACCAGTTAGGAGACAGGATTGTAGCTGAGGTCAATATCACACTATACAGTTAGTAGCACTATTATCCCAATTTAACTGCTATGGTTGCCTCCTGTAGCAGTCTGGGGTTTGTAGTTTAGTGAGGCCTAAAAACTCTCAGGTTGAGAATTCTAAATATCCTTCCCTAAACTGCAAATCCCAGGATTCCACAGGAGGCAGAAATAGCAGTTAAAGTGGAATAACAGCACTATAACTGTATAGTGTGATATTGTCCCAAATCCTGGAGCCTTTTAATTCTACAAAGGTGTAGCACCTTCAGCTGGCCCATCGGCCTGGCTGGGCTCAGTTTTTTCACTACTCAGAATTTTGAAATCTCAGGTTCTTGAGTGTAAAGGAATTTCTTATTAAATTCCTTGTAAATTTGAAGGCAATGGCAAGCCTCCTATGAACAAATTTTGCCAAGAAAACTCCATGATAGGGTTGTGTTTGTTGTTATGTGCCTTCAAGTCATTTCTGACTTATGGAGGCCCTAAAATGAGCCCATCATGGGGTTTTCTTGGCAAGATTTGTTCAGAGGAGGTTTGCTATTGCCTTTTCCTGAGGCTGAGAGTGTATGACTTCCCCCAGGTCACCCAGTAGGTTTCATGGCCGAGCTGGGAATTGAACAATGGTCTTCAGAGTCATAGTCCAACACTCAATCAACTATGCCACACTGGCTCATAAGTTGGAAATGACTTGAAGACACACAACAATATTATAATTATTACAAAATATTATAATAAGAGCCAGCATGATGTAGTGGTTTGAATGTTGGACTATGACTCTGGAGACCAGGGTTGAATTCCCAGCTCACCCATGAAAGCCACTGGGTGATCATGGACAGTCACATGCTCTGAGCCTCAGGGGAAGGCAACAGCAAACCTCCTCTGAACAAATTCTGCCAAGAAAACCCCATGGAAGGTTCACCTTAGACACACAGCAACAATTATGATATTCCTGTTAAATGCCTATTAAATTTACCTGAACTGAAACAAAATATTCATACCTACCTCCGTCTCTAAAGCAAAGGTCCTATCAATAGCTGAATGTTCCACCACAATATTTATGTGTTTATCCTACAGAAAGAAGAAGGTGGCTACCTGGGTGACAGTGCAAGGGAGCCAGTCACAATGAAGGTGCAGGACCGCACTGGTGACGTCTGGCTGTGGCATTGTATAGCCAGGCAAAACAAAGGTATCAGATACCTCCTTATGCAGTCTCTTAAGAGAGCCTTGTCTTGTAACTCCTGGCAATTTAGGATTATGCAATAAGCATTACACAACAGAGCAGGTATTCAAACCCAAGTCTTTCTAATCCTTGTTAATGGCCAACACTCTAAAATCACATGGATGCTCAGGTGATCACCTGCCCATACCTTAGAAGCAGTGTTATGTCCCAAATTGTATTTTTGGATTGATTTGTCTAGAGAATATTTAAATATGGTATCCTTTTGCTGTTGAATGATTTATTATATTTTCCAGATTACATTTCATTTTGAGTGATCTCCCTGTGCAGCAGTTAATCTAAATGATGGAAGCAGTCTCTTCAATTACTGTTTACTGCCATTTATATAAAACTTATACTTCCGCAACATTAATTAGTATCAGCAAGAACATATAATTTAAGGATATTATAATGATGCAAAGGAGGAGGGGAAGTATGGTGCATAATTCTTCCTCGAACAACCAGCTAACCAATAAATTATTCCAACACACTAGGAGGAGTTGCAATGTGTTAGATACACAGAGGTAGCACATCAGGGTGCATTTGTCTATTTCTTGCTGAGATACATTATCTTTAATTTTATGCCTATTCAAGATAAGGCCGGATTAATGATTATGATAATGATGCCAGGGGCATAGGTCTTCAGCCCAGTAAGGGGCCTTTCACCCCTACAATAGCTCATGTATATGGCAGCAAGTAAATGTGGCAGGATGAGGCCTCCCTCCTTCACACAAAGACATTGGATGACAGAGGATGGGAGAGAAGTGAGAGACTAGATTGGTACCAAAGACAAAATCAAATGTAAAATCAGTATGAGATAAAAATAAGAAATGGAATTCACAATCACAGTTACATATGTGTAATCCAGTTACACATTTATAACAGATTAACATTCACAATCCCTACATAGTCAATAGTGTAGGGAATATTGTAGGTATGTTAAAAAATACCCCACTCATGATTTACTGGGCAGCAGCTGCTGTGAATGAGGGAGGTCTGTTGTCCTGTCGGCTGAGATGCAACAGGCTGACATTATAATCCCCTTCTTCCAGTGATCTCTGAGGAGGAAATGCAACAGACAGCCTACGTTTGGCTATTTCACTAGAGAGCAGTAGAGGGAAGGGGTGGAGATATTATTCTGCCAGAAAATAGACCCCCATAGCTCATGGCAGCTGCAATATATCAGAGGTGGTTTTGCCTGTTCCTTCCTCTGAAATATAGCTTGTATAGCACCCAGTAGTTGTTGGCTGTCTCTCATCCTACTACTAACCAGGGCCCATCCTGCTTAGCTTCCAAGATCAGGCAGGATCTAGTGCCTTTAGGATATTTAGGCCAGCAACTAAGAGAATAGACTACTTCAAAGATTACTATGTATTACGGGAAGATGATAAATAATATTGTTATTGTGAGAGAATAGACTAAATTCCATTGAATGAATCATTTGTCTGGTCATTTTGGAGCTGTGCAGTTAATTTCTTCATATGTGCTAACTGCCACATCCTGGAGTCCTATATCACCCTTTTTAAAATTCTAACATAAATTTATGTATACATAGGTGTTACAATACCTTGTTAGTGAATTGCAAAGATGCATATTAGAATACTGGCAAGAGTGCTCAATGCACAGTAGGGCTGATGGTATCAATGCACAGTGTCCATCAATTTGCAATGCACAGTGGAGCACAAAGCTCATTGGGCACTTTGCCAGCTCTGCTATGTAATAACTTAACAGCAGCTCTCTACTGAATACATAGATTATAAAATCAACCAATTCTAATTCTTGCATAAGTAAAATGAAGACATAACTACCATGCAGAATTACAGCCTTAGCTTGCTACACCACTCATATTCTGAGAAATTCATCACTCTCTTCCATTTTGGGGCCAAAAAAAGTTTAGCTGCAATACAAAGGAAACTTATTTTGGTCTTTGTTTTTAAAAATTACATTATCTCTTGGAATAATAGTCCCATCTTCAGACTTTGCAGAAACATATTAATTAATAATTTTGGTGATTTCCTCAGAAATTAATAATCAGAACTGATAGACATTAGAGCAAACCCATCACAAATGGTGGTAAAATCCCATATCTTACCAACAGAAGACATTCATTTTGGTGAAACATGACTTAATCTTAATAGAAGTTTGTTTTTAAAACAACTTTCTATTTTAATTTTATATACCCTTTTAAAATGTGAAACTCAACCCTGTTAACACTTTGGAGAGTATCGCACGCGTTCTGAGGAACGTCCCGTAGCAGCACGTGAGGAACGGGGGGTGCCGGAACGGATATTACCGCATTAGTATCAAAACGTGATCAGAACGTGATCAGAACGGCAGTTTACCGCACGCGATTCCTTTTCCTTGAAACCGTTCTCAGAACGGTTGGCGTATTACTTTTGGGCTGTGTTCTGATGACGTCGCCACTCAGTGGTTGGACGGCTGTGGGAGAGGCGCTGCTCCCCGGAAAGGGGAAAAGGGAGGCTTGGCTTACTGAAATCCCTCACCTCCTCCCCATAGCAATCACCAAAACGGGTGGAGGTTAAAAAAGAAGCAGTGAGCCCTATGGGTCTTCCTCTGGGAGGAGAGGGATGCCTGGCATGGGGAGTCCGGCCATCTCTCTCTCTTCCCTCTTTCCCCATAGGAATCACTCCAAAAACGAGGTTAAAAAAGAGCAGTGAGCCCTATGGGTCTTCCTCTGGGGAGGCAGAGGGATGCTTGGCTATGGGGATGTCCTGCCATCTCTCTCTCTTCCTCTTTCTCCATAGGATCAATTCCAAAAACGGAGTTAAAAAGAGCAGTGAGCCCTATGGTCTTCCTCTGGGGAGGCAGAGGATGCTTGGCTATGGGGATGTCCTGCCATATCTCTCTCCTGCCCTCTTCCCCATAGATAGCAATCCAAAAATGGAGTTAAAAAAGAGCAGTGAGCCCTATGGGTCTTCCTCTAGGGAGGCAGAGGATGCTTGGCTATGGGGATGTCCTGCCATCTCTCTCTCTTCCCTCTTTCCCCATAGGAATCAAATCCCAAAACGGAGGTTAAAATCTCTCCCAGATGCAGAGCCAAAGGGCTCGCCTCTGCTCCTTTAAACTCAGTTTTTGGATTGATTTCTATGGGGAAGGGAGGTGGGGGATTTCAGTAAGCCTAGGGACTCTGCCGGTGAGAGTGCTTCTCAGCCTCACTGAGAAGGCTTCCCGCCGAAGATTCTCGTGGGAGGGAAGGAGGCAAGTCCGCCCCCCCCCCCCCCCAATCTGTTCTTCCCTCCGAAGGGAGTCCGAGGATTCTCTGTGAGGAGGAAGGCAAGCGCCCCCCCCCATCTTGTCTTCCCTCCGAAGGGAGTCCGAGGATTCTCTTGGAGGGAAAGAAGGAGCCCCATAAAAACGTTGGGGCTTCATATGCTGGCTACGTTTGAAGAAAATAGGATAAAACCTATGTACTTGATGGCCAAGGGCAGAGTCCCCTCCTTGGCAGCCTGGGCTTTAAGGGAGCTCCACGGAGGTCCCTTCAAGCGGAGGGAAAGGGAGGGGACGGACCAGGGCAGAGCCCCGGCAGCCATTGCAATCTTTAAACCTGTTAGAAAAAGAGTCCTCTCTGCTTCATCCCATTTCCCCTTTTTGGCACCTTGACACCCTTTTGCTCCTGTGGTGTGCAGGTAATGTGTGCCTTCAGGTTGTGGAGCTCCCTCCCCGACTTTATCTTGTCTGGCTCTTTGCTATGGAATTCTGGGAGTTGTTTGCTTGCTTTTGTGTGGTGCTCAACAACAGCGGAGCTTTTGTGGGTTCCCTCCTGGATTGAAGGAGGAGAGGTCCTGGGCATCTGCCTCCTGCATGTGACAGCACAGGAGCCCCACTGGACATGACACTGAGGCCCCCCCCCGAGCAGCCGAACCCTCTCCCTCTTGCTCTCTTCTCTGGTCTCCTCTTTCCGCTCTCTCTTTCTCTCTCTTTCCCTGCTTTCCTTCTTCTCTTCCTTGTCCACCTTTCCTCCCTTTTTCCTTCCTTCCCTCCCTCTTTCTTGCCCCCCCTCTCCTCTCTCTCTCTCTCTCTCACACACACACACTTCCCTCACTGCAGTCGCTGCCGTCCCTGTCTCCCTGCCCTCCCTGCCTGGTCATTCTATCGCCAATCGCAGGAGCGGAGGAATGGGGAACGATTTGCTAACGAACGAATACCGCACACACTTCTGTTGGTTTTCATCACGTTTCAGCTCGCTGGGAACACATTCAAATCTGGACCCTCCTGGAACACATTTGGAACACATTTAATCGTTCTGAGAACCCGATTGGAACACATACGTGCGGTATACTCAAATGCGTTCCGTTCTCATCACGTGATGAGAACGTTCTCAGAACCCAGTGCGATAATCTCCTTTGACTATAGTTTTTTGTGGGTTTTTCGGGCTATGTGGCCATGTTCTAGAAAAGTTTCTTCCTGACATTTCACCAGCATCTGTGGCTGGCATCTTCAGAGAATGTTTGCCTGGAAAGGACTTGGATATATATAATGTGTGGCCTGGAAAGGCTGGAGTGATTTGCATGTATATTGTTTTTGTTGCTAATGGCAGGCCTCAGGGTGGAGGGTCTGCAAAAAAGGATTGATGTCTGCTTGATAGTGCTCATTGTCTGCTGGGAGATTTCTCATTTGCATTTGTTGAGTCTTTATCTTGCTATCTTTCAGGACTGGTAGCCAAACCTTGTTTACTTTAAGGGTTTCCTTTTTTCTGATGAAATTGACTATATCCTATTCCATAGAGTTTCCTCTACATGCACACCTAGATCTTTTCCCCAAACTAATCTCACTCCAGAGGATCTACCATAAGAAACATCAATTATAATATTATAAAATTTTGACATCTGACCTGATTCTAAGCCTATACAGGAAGCTGAAAATTTAGGACTCTTGATCGATAAATATTGATTACAGTTTCTAACTTCTTTAAATATGATCCTTTGTTATTTGCTTTATAGCACTCTTCTTTCCAGCTGTAGACCCACAACACCTGGAAGGGCATGGCTTATCTTGCTCAAGAATTCACAAACATGCTAGTGTATGCACTTAACTCGGGCTGCCTATTTTCTAATGCAAACAAGCTTATAGCTACTGTAACGGTGTTGGCAAGAGCAGAAAAGACCTCATTTTACATTACAGGAAATGGTTACTGTTCTGCTAAAATAAGGTGTAATCATAGAACAAATTGCAGCCCTACCACAGGAGCAAATGAAGGCATTTCATCACACGCCACTCCAGCGCTGGTGTTTTCAGTCGTCACCAATTAGAGCACACAGTGAGTGTCGTCAAACTGCTTGATGTCTGTGGCAAGGGAATTGGCTTTTTATTGTGTCTGCAAGGCACCACACAAAGCTGTGATTACACATAAATGGCAGAAAGGTGCTGAAGGGCAAAAGACTTAAGTGGCTGCATGACTGGGTTTAATTTGGCATATTGTTTTCTTTTGAACTGTGCTCCCACAAGTTCAGATTTCACTCTGCTCTTGCTAAAAAATTCCCAGCCCTGGCCTAGAATGATTTCCCATTCAGGTAGGTATTCCTTAATGACTTAATTGCCATCTTCTTTGCCTTGCTCCAAAGGGCAGTTGCACTTTCCAAAGGCCCTTAGCAAAGATCTGTCAAAATGATTTTTAAGCACAGAGATGCCCTTGCGCACAGCTGGCAGCAGCTACAGAGGATTTTATGTGGCATTTGGCAAAAGTCAACTTGGCATTCCAACAAAAGTTTCTTCTGAATAGCAGCTCCCACAATGGATCTAGTGGTGGATTTGCACACAAGCAAACTACAGATGCAGAGCATGAAGGCTTTATCAAAACGTAAGAGCAAAAATGCAACCTCTACACACACACACACACACAACCACAGAATAACATACTTTTTAGTGGGGCCTATGCATTTTGAGCATAGTGGTTTCAGCAGTGGACTACAATTCGAGACCAGGGTTTGAATCCTCATTCAGGCATGGAAACTCAATGGGTAGCCTTGGGCAAGTTACATTCTCTCAACCTCAGAGGAAGGCACTGGGAAACCCCTTCTGAAGACACACAACAACAACAACAACAATGCAATTTGAAAAATCTTAGCATGTAGGTGGGCAAAGTGCTAATTGCAGGCTACATGATGCCTTCAGTTCTCCTCCGCATACCTGAAGGAAATGAATATTTGGATTTAACACACAAATAAGTATATGTTCATATATAGATATATATGTATATGTGTGTATATATGTGAAGCTAATAAAAATTAAATTAAGAGTTTAGACTTAAGATAGGCCCCATAATATAAAAGATAGGAATGTTTTTTAAAAATACTGTACACACCACACACGCATCCCCTGTAAAGAGTTTTTCGACTTTAGGCCCCAGACTGAAAAATGGCTACCTTTTAAATTCTTCACACCCTTGAAAAACATATTTTAATAATGTGTCAAGAAGAATACAGACTCAATTTTTTTTTAAGTTTAAGATAAAGGAATAGGTAGCACTAAACGTGTAACAATTTTGGGTGTACAAGCTTCAAAGGAACAGACATTCTTTTCAGCTGACAGAGAAGGCCAATGAGATAAATAAATAGGTGGGAGACTTTGGAGGAGAAATCACAAGCTTAGGCTATGGTTAATTGCAATGGATTTCACCTTTTCTCAAAGGTAAACTATAGTTCAAGAGGTTTTTGTCTTCTGAGCATGCCTAATGACGGTTATGAATATTAGTTAACACACCCATGAATCTATACTGACTCACTTAAATGGACATGCAGTGTATGAATTAATATGAAGTAGATGTGGCAAATACATATGTAATGGGAGTTTCTAGAAATTTCTATATCAGCCAATGAAAACTGAGATAAATAAAATTGCAGCAGAAAATGGTTTATAAATATTGTGTAAAACTTGGGACAGGGGGGCCTACTTGCTTGAGATACCCCTTTTTACAAGATTGTAATTAATAAATTGGAAATTGCTGCTTCACTTGTTTTGTCCTGATTAATTTGATTTGGTACTTTGGTACTTAGAAAACTATATCTCACTATCCCCCCCCCCAAAAAAACAGCTTTTAGTATAAGAAATAATGCCCCTAGCAACCCTGAGGCAAAGAAGATTGCAATCTGGTAGGAAAATGCCATTTCAAGTCCCCTCGCATGACCCAGGCCCAAAATAGCCTCCCTTCACTCAAAACTGGAATTAACTTTCTTTAAAAAGATAATCTCTGGTTCAAAACAGAACTCCCTGGAGGGAGAACTAGTATTTATTTTATTTTATTTCATTTCATTTCTATGCTGCCTTTCTCTGAGAAAGGAACCCAGGCTGGCACACAAATAAAACTGTGTCAAACTTTACAATAAAAATGTAAAAGACAGTTAAAATCAAATAGCTAAAAAATAGTATAAAATTACAAAAGCATGCAAAAGTTAAAAACAAACTAAACACACACACACACACACACACACCTTTAAAAGGCTTTCTGGTTTTTATTAACATTAAAAGCCTGCTTGAATAAAAATGTCATTGCTTGCTGGTGGAAGGAAAGCAGGAGACTAACATCTGAACAGAAATCACAACCTCAGGCATTTGTGTTAAGAGTGTGTGTTGCCTTTTTTAGATTAAAAAATAAGGATTTTAGGAGATTGGAGGAGTGGTGAGGTCTGCCATAGGGAAGGGTGAAAATGGACCCCCAACTACCAGAGATTGTTCACTCCTAGCTTAGGGCCTCAGCATGTCTTACTGCAGCCCTGAATATATCCTTCTTTGCAGAAACAGCCCCAGTTGCACTACTGAGAATGCAATAATGAATGGTCCCAAACATACATATCTATTTCACTAATGCAATTGCGGCAAGAATGAAGCTCATGTGATAGTGTCCCTAACCGGTGCTACCTACATCATTAAGCAAGAGCTTGAATTGTGACAATACCTAAACCACATTCAACACAAGCTGTGGGGATGCAGTGCAGTGATGTAGCAAAGGACAGTTATATGCTCCTTGTTCACAGATATTATACAAGAATATGTCTGACCAAAAATGAAAGATTGTCATCTAAAGAAGTGGGGATTTTTTTCAGCCAAAGTGTTTGACATTCTTGTTTGCTTTCCTTATGAATTAAGAAAATGGAAAGAACACTAAGTGCATTGGCTACATCTCTCCTTCACCATGTTGGCAGGACTGTGCTCTCAAGAGAATTGCAAACATGATGCTCTGTGTTCAGTTTAGAAACCATTGACAGATACATATATTTTTCCACTGGGAAAACAGCTTTTTTCGACCCTTATTCTGTACACACAGATCTATTGCAATAAATTATCATTTTTGCTGAATAGCTTTCAGATTAGAATGATAACTGTTAACATTTTATTATTATGTCTAGAGACTTAAAATATGCATCTCTCTCTTGTTCATGTTTTCAGTAAAGCAATACAATTTTCAATCAAGTCTTCCTTTTAAAGACCATGCCAGAGCTTCAGGGAATCGTGGAGACATCAGGAAAAAAACCACCCTAATCCTTTATAAATAAACAAAAGGGATCACACAAAAGTATTTAATAGGATTCACTCTTTCTTACCCACAGTTATTTGAAAATGAAATACACTTGCCAATCAAAACAAACAGCTTAGCAAGCCACTATGGGCAGATTGGGTGGGAGAAAACCCTCAAAGCATCTATGTATAATTGCAAAGAAATACAAAACAAAATTATATTATTAATGTAATAATGTCTTCAATGGAAACCGTTCGTAACAGACCTGTTTAAATAATACAGTAGGTTTGGGGTTATAATAAGCCTTATGAGATAATTCCACAAGGCACGTTTTTCATTTATTTATGCACAGTACTTTGTAAACCATGCAGGCTTGTCAGGAGAATAAGTATGATAATTGCCTACTAATATAAAAGATATTATAGCAGCAGCAGCATGGGCCATTTTTGGGGATGCTCTTGATAGCCCTCCAGAACCTGATAAAAATACTGTACTTCTGGGAATGACAATAATCATGCAGAATAATTATCAGCCCTGGCTCTACCATTAGACAAAGTGAGGCAATTGACTCAGGCAGCAGAGGTGGGGGCAGCCTTGAAAATCCTTCTACCATTCTGCCTGGGTCTCCTGAATATTTCCCTCTGTTGGCAAGTATTGCTATACTACACAACTCACACTCATTCCCAAATGAGCCTCTGCCTACAGGTGAAGCGAAGGACACTGTTCCACTTCTAGTACTGAAGTATGATTCCTGTCTGACATCTTGCCCTTTGCTTCAGGCCATAAAATGATTTGAACAAGCCCTTGTATTTCTGATTCACTTGCAAGCCCTTTACAGAAGCTGTGCAGATGGAGAAGGAATTTCTGTGCTGGAGAGCTTCTGCCAAGGCATTGGGCTATCCCAGTGGCAACTGAGGCCCGGTAAACACTGGCATTGAAATGCCGCCCTTCTTTGCTGCGCAGCATTGTCGCAGCAACCAAACCACAGGACAATGCTGTGCAGCAAAAAAAGAAGCTGCCTAGAGCGGCTTCTTTTTTGTGGCATCATAAGGGTTGCAACATAGCCCTATGACACTGCTTCCTCTAAAAGACATGTGGACACTCAGATGCCCACACGATATCTATATGGCCCCGTGTGCATGGTGATGCTCAATAAGGGTGCCACCTGCATGTCATGGGGCTCGGGAGTGTGCGGTTGATGCGCGCTCATGAGCCCTACTGTCACCACCAGGATATGGCTTCCTGGTGGCACGTACCGGGCCTGAGACCAGCTTTCTCCAGCCTGCTGTCTTACAGTTGCTTTGGAGTACAATTTTTTAGCATTCCTGAGCAGAACTTGAATGTCATGGGTTACAAGTAACAGATACCTATAATGAGAATGTTACAACTATAGTAAACATTTCAAAACAAATGCAATCACCAGGAGAGAAATAAAACTTTTTAAAATTAATGCCTGAAGTTACTTTAATTTAAAGGTATTTTTAGAGGCATTTTTACAGGGATGTTTCATGTGCTATGCAATTATCTTTCCAATCCACAGTCTTGTCTCCCTAAAAGGCAACAGAAAGCAAGGGAAAAGGAACAAGAAGTACAGCAAATAATTCAGTAAGTATCTTTTTAACATAGCACTAGTTGTAGTGCTGTAACAGGAATAAGTTAAAATACCCCCTCCACCAGCTTTCTAAGCTCTGTTCCTGAGTCTTGTTCATGTTGACTGAGGCTGATTAGAGTTGAACTCTGAAAGCAGATTTAAAAATTATTGTTGCAGTGGTCAAGTATCATCTCTTGCCATCATTTATCCCATCTTTAAACATTTGGCAGAGAGGAGGTGGTTCCAACTGTAATCTAGGGCAGGCGTGGGGATTATGTGAACAGATCTTTTGAACAGATCCTTTGAACAGAATTATGTGAACAGCCTTTGAACACATCACCTGGGACTATGAAGTCCTGGGCAGGAAACTTTAGAGGCACAAGTGGTTTTCTTGCAGATTCTACCAGGGGAAGATAAGAGGACACACAGGGACAGGAAAATACTGCAGGTAAATAACTAGCTATGCAGATGGTGTTTCACTTCCAAGATCATGGTATTCACTTTTTGGAAGGAGGACTACTGGCTACAAATGGACTGACCCTCACAAAGACAGAGAAGAATGTCTTTGGTAGATGCATGGTAAGTCTGATCAAAAGGATTTTAAACTATTATCCCTGGGCTTGGAGATGAAACTCAGACACCTGTCCAAAGGCAGGCCTTAAACATATGTATGTGAATTATAAAGGAGAAGCTGCAGGTGAGGATGGGAGCCTCAGAGAAACATGCAGTAAAATTAAAGGTGAAAACAAACACAGCTATAGATGTCTATACAGCAAAGCACAGGGTTTGGGAAACAAACAAGATGAGCCTGGAATCCTACTACAGAAAGGTAAATATGATTTTTCAGGTATAACAGACACTTGGCAGGATGATTTTCATGACTGGAATATAACAACTGAAGTTTATAATCACTTTAAAAATTAGATGAGGCAGAAAAGGAGGGGAAAACAAATTCACTTATACAGAAATCTCTGAGAGTGATCAGAATGGACTAGTAGAGAGCATTTGGGTGAAAACAAGTGAAGAAAGAAATAAAAACAATAGTGTCTAATATAGGTCAACATACCAGGACGCAGTGGTGGATGATACTTTTCTGAAACAAATCTCAGAAATCTCCCAAATGGTAGAATTAGTAGTTATAGGGACTTGCTATTCTGATGTCTGCTGGGAGACTAAGCATAGGCTCTTCAATAAATTCCTGATGTGGCTTACAAACAATTTCCTCTTTCAAAACGTAGAGGAAGGAACAAGAGGACTTCAAATCCTGGACTTCATACTAATCAACAGGGAGGAGATGGTCACAGAAATCAAAACAGTTTTCACTTTAGCAGGAAGTGTTGCTATAATTCATGATTGAGGAACATGTCAAAGAAGAATATATTCAAACACTGACCCTGGATTTTGAGAAAACTGATTTTACCAAGCTCATGGAAATATTGGGTGGAATACCGTGGCTAGAGATACTAAAGGAAAAAGACACCCAGAAAGGATGGGAGTTCATGAAGAAGGAGTTGCTAAAAGCACACTCACAAACGCGGAAGAAGAAAAATGGGAAACATCTGAAAAAGCCAGTGTGGCTGCAAAGCAAACCTGAGAAGGAAGTGAAATGGGAAAAAAAGAGCATGGTCTCTTGATCTTCCTTTTTTGTTACTGTCTTCTATTTCCTTGCATTGGTCACTGTAGTAATTGTCCTTATTTTCTCTCACTAGTCTTTGTACTGTTGCATTCACTCTAGTTCTCAGTCGATTATACTTAATAGTGTAAATCTGTTTCTTATATTGTGTATGAATTCTGTAGAGATGTTGTTCAGATCATATTTTGGTATGATGACCGGTTTTGAATTTTTTTTCTTCAGTTTTATTCTTGGTTTTGATCTAAGTAGTTCATGGTCTGTATTGCAGTCAGCACCTGGTCTAGTTTTGGCCACCAGGATGGAGCTTCTTCATCTTTTGCTTCTGATTATGTAAACTATTTGGTTTTTGTATTGGCCATCTGGTGACATCCATGTGTGTAGCCTTCTTTCAAAAAAGGAAGATGGAGAGACCTTTTCCACAAGATCTGGGAAATTAAAGGGACACTCAAACCAAGGACTGGAATGCTCTATGACACAAATAACATATTTCAAGAGCAGGAGGGAATAAAATAACATTGGAGGCAATACACAGAAAAGCTATACAAAAGAGGTGAAAAAATGAAGGACACATGGAACGAAGAGCCATATGAAGATGAACCACAAATTCTAAAAAGCAAGATTGAAGCTGCAATCAGAGAAATGGGGGGAAACAAATCACCAGGAACAGATGACATTTCAGTTGAACTGCTACAACCCACACTGATGGAATTAACTCCAATCTTAACCAACATATGTCAGCAGATATGGAAAACAAAATGGTGGTCAATGGATCAGAAACAATCAATTTACATCCCAATCTACAAGAAAGGAGACACAGAAGACTACAGTAACTATAGGACCATAGTGCTAATCTCCCATGCAAGCCAAATCATGCTCAAAATTCTGCAACATGAACTCCAATCATACACGGAGAGAGCAATCTCAGAGGTCCAAGTGGGGTTCAGAACAGGAAGAGGCACTAGGGACCACATTACAAACATACAATAGCTAATGGAGTGCACCAAGGAATTCCAAGAGAAAATCAGCATGTCTTTTATAGACTATAGCAAAGCCTCTGACTGCATATATCATGAAAGGCTATGGAACAGCCTTAAAGACATGGGAGTGCTAGCACATCTAATAATCCTTATGAGGAATCTGTACTCAGGGCAAGAGGCAACAGTTAGAACAGAACATGGAGAAACAGAATGGTTCCCAATTGGCAAAGGGGTCAGAAAAGGATGCATCCTTTTGCCCTATTTCTTCAACTTGTATGCAGAAATATTGTATGAAGAGCAGGCTTGGACACAGAAAGAGGAGGAGTGAAAATAGGCAGAAGGAACATAAGCTATGATATGTAGATGGCACCATACTATTAGCAGAAAACATTGGAGACCTAGAGCAACCACTGGGAAAGGTCAAGGAAGAAAATGCAAAGGCAGGCTTACTGTTGAACATAAAGCAAACACAAATAATGACCACTGAGGATCTTCACAAGTTCAATCTAGACAATGAGGAAACAGAAATAGTAAAGGAGTTCCCATACCTGGGCTCAAAAATAGATGAAGACTGCGGTCAAGAAATCAGAAGAAGACTAAGAATGGGGAGGGCAGCTATGAAAGAACTAGAAAAGGTTCTAAAGAGCAAAGATATACAACTAAGCATGAAAGTCAGAATTGGACAAGTAACTGTATTCCCCATTATCATGTATGGATGTGAGAACTGGACAATTAAGAAAATGTACAAAAAGAAAATAAATTCGTTTGAGATGTGGTGCTGGAGAAGAATGCTGAGGATACCACAGAAAGCAAAAAACAAAAACAAAAAACCTAAATAGGTGTGTCCTAGAGCAGATCAAGCCTGAAATTTCCCTGGAGGCAAAGGCGAAGTACAGACCGCCAGAAAGAGGTGGACAGTGGCCACCTCTCTTTTCCGCGTAACTGCGCCACAACATCCAAATTGCACGGCACAGCTACGCAAAAACAAAAGGACCGCTAAAAAGTGGCTCCTTTTAGCACCGCTGCAAACTGCCTGTGGTGGCACAAGGACATCGCTGCCATGTGCACTTGTCTAGAAGGTGTGTGACAGTGACGCCACAGCTGTGCGTGGCGCGTATATGGCGTCTCACAGCTGTGACATCCTAGTGACATCTTAAGGTTGTGTGGCATCTACAAACGGCACCCCAAGACAACCCTAGCATGTCACCAGGACGTGCTAAAGGGCCCATTTGTACAGGGCCAAAGATGACTAAACTGAGTCTGTCGTACTTTGATCAAATAATGAGAAGGCATGAATCATTAGAAAAGACAATAACGTTGGGAAAAGTGTAAGGAATTAGAAAGAGAGGAAGACTACATGTTAGAGGGATGGACTCAGTTATAAGGAAGTCATAGGTATGAATCTGCAGAAACTGGGAAGAGTAGTGCGGGTCAATTATTTTTAGCTGCCTTCAATCCCATTTCATGAAAGGCAGGATATAAAACCAATAAATATATAAGAAATATATTTTTGAAGCAAGAGAATGACCAAAGAAATGGTGGGACTGCTGGTCAGCAAGGACAGTAAAATGCTTACAGGCCACAATGAAAAGGCAGAAATGTTCAACACCTGTTTGGCTTTCAGTTCCACCCCCCAAAGAGAACTATTTGCTTCCATGCATAAGTGGGGACCTTGGCTAGAAATCTGGATTGCAAATCAGTACTGATAGAGAGCTAGTCAGGAATCACCTAATTAATTTAATGAGCTCAAATCTGCAGGAACTGCATCCCAGAATATTGAAGGAACTTGCTGACATACTCTCTGAAACACTTGCCATCATTTTTGAGAAAACCTGAAGAATGGGTGTAGTGCCAAAGGAATGGAGACAAGCAAACATTGTTACTGTCTTCAAAAACAGCTTCTCCTATAAATAAAACGAGGAGTCCCAGTTCGTTAAAGATGACCCACTCCTCAAGATTTTCTGACTTGTGGCAACCCTAAGACAAACCTATCACAGAGTTTTCTTGGCAAGATTTGTTTAGAAGAGATTTGCCTTTGCATTCCTCTGAGGCTGAGAGAGGATGATGTGCCTAAGGTCACTCAATGGATTTCTGTGGCCAAGCAGGGATTCAAACCCTAGTCTCCAGAGTCATAGTTCAACATGCAAACTACTATGCCACACTGTTTTTTTCCAAGTGTTTTTTTTAATGTGCTCATTGCCCAGAAGCTGCAATTGTTGTTGATGTTGGTGTTACTGTTACTGTCATTGGCTGGAATTCACTAAGACAGTTATGAATGTGCGTAAATTAGTATACTGCATCGTAACTGTGCATAATGTGTATAATTGTAAATTGTAAGTGCTTATATTGTTCTCTGTTTTATATTCTGTTGGAATCCCGCTTCGATCTTGGGAGAAGCGGGAAATATAAATAAAACATTTATTACTTATATTATTATTATTATTATTATTATTATTATTATGCAATTGTGACACTGGTATATTCACAATCCTCATGTATTCTGTAGTTTAGGGGCTGCGTAGGGACTGTGAAAATTCCCCAGACTCACTTACTCAGCAGCAGGTGCTGCAATTTTATTATTTATTTATTGGATTTATGTCCTACCATTCTCCCAAATGTGTCTCAAGGTGGACTACAACAATTTTAAAATATACATCTAAACACTAATGTATACATGTGGAAAAGCAATTAAATACAGTGGGTCCTTGGTATCTGCTATGGTTTGGTTCCAAGACTCTTCCCACCCCCCGTGGATACCAAAATACATGGATGTTCAAGTCCTAGTAAATACAATGGATAATAAAATTGTGTCCCTCACATAAAATGGCAAAATCAAAGTTTGCTTTTTGGAATTTCTATATTTTTAAAAAACATTTTCAAGCTGTGGATGTGTGAATCCATGGATAAAGAATCTGGTGGATACGGAAGGCCAATTGTACTACTGTTATTAACAGCATGCTAGAAAACAACTAAAACACTTAAACATATTTAAAATGTGGCTTCAACAATAACAAAATAAAAAGATTAGAAAATCACACATCATGCAAACAGACACACTACAGCTCCATAAAATTCACAAATTAAGAACCTGGCTAAATGAAAATGTCATCACTTGGCGGTGAAAAGAAAGCAAGGAGGAGACCAACTGAACCAAATCATTGGGAGTATGTTTCCCTGTTGCTCAGAAAGTACCTGGATTATGGTCCAACCCACTCTCTCACACAAGTGATCTCTGGTGCAAGCAGATTGTGAAAGCAATCTTGGTTCTGGTTGCCATACCAGAGAGATCTCTCACAGGAGATGGTGAGAACATCAAGCAGCTGCTTCCCAAGCAATGGGGAACATACGGCCACCAATTGCAGTGGATGCTGCACAGTAAGGTTCAGGATCAGTCTGGGAATCACTGGATAGTTACCTAACTATGGAGATTATGTATTCGTAACTTTCCTAAGTGAATTCTGGCCACCGTTAAAAGAAATTAAAAATAGGCAGCAGGCAGTGCTAATCAACAGTATGTCTAATTCATGAAGGAGAAGCTGTCTAGATGAAGTCATTTTTCAGGCCCAGTGCCAAATGGACAACCCAGCAGCTGCAAAGTGGCTGATCTCCTGTCAGGATAAAACTTAGGGGAAGCAGTAAGAAAGAAATGTTGCTCCCAGATGCATTATTTTAATCCCATCCAGGCAATTTAAAATCCTGCACTCAAGCTGCTCCCACTGCTATCACCACCACTGCTGCTGTTGTTTTGTTGTTGTTGTTGTTGTTGTTGCTTAAAAATTGATTGTTTTGCCCCAATAAATTACACTGTAGATAACACAGCATTCAATACTGTCAAACATTTCCATTGTCTATTGAGTTTTCTTTAGACAACAGCAGTTCCAGAATGGAATGGGTTACCTAGGGAACTCCTTTCTTTTGAGATACTGTCCTCTTTCACCTGAAAATGGAAGCATAAATTACAATGGTATTTGCACTTACTTGTAAAATGCTGTCTAGGATTGAGATTGTTTGAAGCTTTAAAATTTTAAATTTTTGAAATTTGAAATTGAGGATTTGAAATGTCAAAGATTGAAATGGTATTTCACTCTTTAGACATTTTGGACTTCAACTCCCCAAATCCCTGATCATTCACTATATTGGCAACACATCTAGGAGATGAGATAAAAAATATCTGGGAGCAAAAAGTTGTTAAACCACTGTCCTAAATCATAAATCCTACATAAAAAATGTTTCAAAGGAAAAAAAATAAAGTTGCAAAACTTTAGTGGGTTAGATCCAACTTTAGCTACATCTGCACTGCAGAAATAATGCAGTTTGACACTGCTTTAACTGCCATGGCTCAATGCTATGGAACTGTAGTTTGTTGTGCCATCAGAGCTTTCTAATAGAGAAGGTTAAATATCTCACAAAACTACAAATCCTACAGTTCCATAGCATTGAGCCATGGCAATTAAAGTAGTGTCAAAACTGCATTATTTCTGCAGTGCAAATTAGACCTTAGTCAGAATAGACCTACTGGGATCAATGTGAGTTAGGACTTATATTTATTTTACTGAGTTTCCTGTAAGTAAGACTGAGTCTGCATCCTAGCCATGGACTAAACTTGGGGTGCATATTTAGGAAACAAATCTAAATTTTGATTCTGGCCTTCATTTTGAAGAAAAATGGGGAAAATGTTGTTGTAAATTAATAACTTTCAAAAAATCAACAATGAAGAAGTACAAATACATTGTAATACAGTGCAATATAATCTTTAAAGTGAGATAATTTGAACAGTTGTGAAATATGGATGGCAGAGGCCTAGACTCCATAGATATTACTAATGCCACAGGAATTTTCTAAATGAATCTCCTCACTATGGCTGCTGACACCATTTTAACTGCCATGGCTCAATGCTATGGAATTCTGGGATTTGTAGTATTGTGAGATATTTTGCTGCCCCACCAAACTACAAATCTCAGTGTGGCAGCAGCCTTTGTTGAATCATGACTGCTGAATCCAGGTTTCACACATGGATGTTATCTATCAGAACAAGGATGGTACCATTAATGTCCACTTAGTCCTATTACTCAGTCCTTTGTGGGCTGCCCAGACAATGCATGTTTGCTGGCTGGCACCACCATATTAATGAAGGCAGAATACATGTGTTTGATGTGCCCAAAGCTCCTCTTAGTGACACCACCATCATACCCTCCACCTGTCCCAGGTACAGTCCCACTTAATCCTCTGTCATCCCACTTTTTCAGCTACTTCAAAAAAAAGTCCCAATTTCTGTCTCCTCTTCCCACTTTTCTCTTTTGTCCTCAGTTTACTTCCATTGCTACATATAAGCTTCAAGGTGAAAAGGTAGTATGCTTGCAACTAACTCAGCAAGGGGAGAGGAGGGGGAAGAATCTTGCTCATCCCTGTAGGCTCATGCAAAAGCAAACTGCTGCAACTTCTCTTAGGTGATATCTGCATGAACCAGAATACTCCAGGAGCAGTTTGAAGTACTGTGGTCCCAGAGCTGCCCCAAGAGAGTGCCCTGTTATCTGGCACTCTGGAGTGATGGTGAACAGCTGTTCATATGTCATCTGCTGTGGTGCCTGCTGCCACCACCACCGGTTGCTCCCTCTGGGGCCAAAAGCAAGGCACCCAGTCTTGATCACATGGATGGGCATCTCATTCTGATCTCAGAGAATGTGACCCATGGGAGCAGCAGAGGGGGGCACAGCAGGATGTACAAAGGCACCTGCCATCAATCTAGAGGTCCCCAGAATACCTGGAGCAAAAGGTGAGATTTTTAAAATGGAGTAGGGGGCGTATATGGTGGGTACAATGCTGAACTGTTTGGACTACTGTCTGGACAAGGAATTGAACCCTGCATCATCTGGACTACTCATCATGAAGATGCGGTGAGGACATGGTATATAACCCCTGTGGAAATGGCCCCCCATTTGTCTCTTCTTACTCATTAATAACTTTTACCATCTTGACCACACTGTGATGTTGCTTGGTCATACATATCCCAGTTTTCATCTGTGAAATGTTGGGAGGTATGCACCATTCATGTGAACTGCCTCAGCTACATCAGCAGAATGAGCAGCCTGGCACTAGGAGCACAGGGTCTTCCAGGGTCCTGGCATTTGCACAAGCATGCCAGATGCTGACAGTAGGCTTGGAACCTCTCAAAATGAGCAGCCAGTCATTTGGGAACTACAAGAAAGAAACTGAGTGCCTGCCTTTAACTGTTAGGCATACTGGATCTTCCAATCGTAAGAAATAAAGCTACCACCACAATGCAAAGCAGAAGCCCATTCCATTAGGCTACTATAGAAATCAAGAGAATAAATTTTATATAGCTGTCAAAGATATGGCTACTAGAAAAATAAGACAGTATCAGCCAAAGCTATGACAACCACCTAACAAGGGAGGGAGAAAGTGTTTTGGAGACTGACAGGCAATAGTGTCATTCCCACGGACTGTGAGGAAGAGCTTTGGTCTTTAAAACATGTGAAGAGTTGCTGATTTTTTGCAGCCACCTCAGGCACATGAACAATATGGGTGAAGCAGGGAGTTGGGGTTTTTAAGGGGATGGATGGAAAGGCAGCTGGGACCCAAGGGCCCCATGTGTTCATCTTGATGTAAGTTTGCAGGAGATGGGGGAAATTTTGCACATGACAGAGCTTGGGGGAAAATCTATTGCTTCTAAATAACCTAAAGTCACCAGATCTTGTCTGATCTTGGAAGCTAAGCAGGTTCATCCTGCTTGAATGGGAGACCACCAGTGAATACTAGGTGCTGTTAGCTACATTTCAGAGGAATGAGCTGGTAAAACCACTCCTATTCTTTGCCTAGGAAAACCCTATGGAATTCATAGGGTTACCATAAGTTGACAGGCAGCTTGAAGGCACATACACATGTATACACACACTCACACTGAAAGGATTCTAAGAGCTGCGTTCCAAATTTGTAACTTTTCCAAACTCTGGCTTAACTCTTCTTTTCTTTCCGCTCTACTTCTCGCTGACCACTTTTGCATCCTTAAGCCTCTCTCCTTATCAATTAGGATAGGGAGGCACACAGCAGCATATGGCTGGATAAAGAGAATGTCAAAACGTAATCAGAATATGGTAGCAACAATGCTCAAGACTGACATATACTAAAATGTCCTTATTTTAAAATCTACAGGGTGAAAAGGAACAGCAAGTGTCTTGCCCTCCAGTCTGTCAGGTATCTGATTCTGGTGAGGCAATTTATTACTGAACTGAGAAATATCTTGCTCCTGGGAGCAGCAGAAATGTTTCAAAAAAACCCTCATGCTGGTTTCATTGCTCAGTGTGAAGAAAACCCATGCTATACTGATCTCTGCCTTTGGCATCAAAGCAAAAAAGTTACAAGCTACAGTGGCTGAATTCTCAGACTTTCCATTAGGAATAAGGACAGGAAATGAATTCTTATGGAACTCAAGCAAAATGGCTCCTTTCCATACCCCATCTGATATGACTATTTCCTTAATGTATATCCTCACTCAGTTTGAGTGTGCATCCGAGGTTCGGGAAAGAGTCCATCTCCACAAAAAGCCCAGAGTAAAACTAGAGTTTCTTATGGGGGCAGATTCATGTTGTCTGACAACATTTAGCACTTGCCAGGGTAGGATCAGATATCACCTGAGGTGGCTTCCAGACCTACCAGTCAAAAGGCATTGTGACGTTATTGCACATTTTCATCTTTAATACAATTTTTGTGGGAGGAGGATGGAAGAAATGAGATCTACAATACATTAATTTCTATGAAAGAGGAATTCACCCCTGCTTACTGTCTTTCCTGCTACCATCAGATGCATTATATTTCTGTTTAAATTATAGTGGTTATTTATAAATGCACTTCTATAGATAGAAATTAGCATATGTGCTTTTTATATTAATGTGTTTTATTGCTGGGGGGGGGCAGTTGGCTAGCCTAGCTACAAGTCAGTTCAAAACCTGAGGCAAACCACATAAAACTATGGTTTTGGTTGCCTCTCAATGAACTGGAAGCCCCGGAAGGTGTGAGAGTCTTCTTGTTTTCACTTCCTCCTCATTTTTCACTATCCACTATTCACCAAAACTCTGTTGGGAACTGGGTGATTCTGCCAAACACAAAAGTATATTATGAAGGACTGAAACAGAGTTGTGGTACTGTCAACTGTCATTTGGCATTTGAATCAGAACTGTATTCTGGAGTAACTGTATTCAGGCTGGTATCATACCTGGCTATTGGACAGAGACAGCTTTGGTTGTCTTGGTAGATGATCTGTTTATCAAGTTGACCTTGGTAGATACTGGATAAAACAGATTACCTAGGTCCATTTTAGTCTGGCTTCAGGGCTGGCTATGGGACAGAGGAGGGGGGAATCATGGGGATGGGGAGATAGCATGAAAATATTTAAAAATATTTTAAAATACAAGGAAGACAGCTTTAGTCACTTTGGTGAAAGGCCTGCACAGGGAACTGGACAGGGCCAGTGTGTCCTTGTTAGTTCTGCTGGACCACTCAGCAGCTTTTGATACCATCAACCATGGTATCCTTCTGGATTTCCTCTCTGAGATAGGGCATGGGGGCACTGTTTTACCACGGATCCAGTCTTTCTTGGATGGCTGAACTGAGAAGATGGCACTGGGGCACACCTGTTCAACACCCTTGCACTACCCTTTGATGTCCCTTAGGGCTCAGTTCTGTCCACCACTGCTGTTTAATATTTACATAAAACTGCTGGAAGAGGTCATCTTGAGGGTTTTTTCTGGGGTGGGGCAGTGTCATCTGTATGCAGATGACACCCAACTCTATCTCTCATTTCTATCTGATTCCAAGGAAGCTGTTTCTGTACTACATTAGTGTCTGATGTCATAATTGACTGGATGGGGGTGACCAAATAGTAATTTAATCCAGACCAGACAGACATTATTATTATTTATTATTATTATTTACTTATTTTCTATGCCACCTATCTCCCAGAAAGGGTCCTAAGGCAGCTCACAAATAAAAACACTTAAAAAACCTATTATAATAAAACAATTAAAACATCACATAAAAACAATATAAAATTACAAACATTAAAACCATAATAAAACCACAATAGTCACCCCATATAACAAATACAGCTGAAATCAGGGCATCTAGACTCAAATTTAAATTCAGGAGCACACCCAAACTACAAACCTGAGATTTCAATGGGAGTATAACCCCATTCAGGCAGAGTTCCTGTTCCCTGATCTACCTTCTGACTGACCAGGTGCATGTCTCTAATATTTCATTCTTGGGCAAAGTTCTGGAGTGCGTGGTGGCCTCCCAGATCCAGGGGTTTCTGGATGAAAGAGATTATCTAGATCCATTTCAATCTGTTTTCAGATCCGGCTATAGGACAGAGACAGCTTTGGTCGCTTTGGTAGATGACCTCCTTAGGGAACTGGACAGGAGGAGTATGTTGGTCCTGCTAGACCTCTCAGTGGCTTTTGATACCATCAACCATGGTATCCTTCTGGGATGGGACTTGGGGACACTGTTGTGCAGTGGCTCTGATCTTTCTTTGAGGGGCAGACTCAGAAGGTGGTGTTGGGGGACTCCTGTTTGACTGCTGGTTCATTGGCCTATGGGGTACCTCAGGGTTCTGTTCTGCCCCCCCATGTTATTTAACATCTATATGAAACCACTGGGAGAAGTCATCTGGAGTTTTGGGGTGAGGTGTCACCAGCATGCTGATGACAACCAGCTCTATGGAGAGTATCGCATTATATTTAAAATGACTTATCCCCAACAGGATACAATCACATTTAATTTTAAAACTGGGTGTTATCGCACGCAGCTGCAGGTGGGTGAATGCAACCCATATGTAGCCTGGATCCCAACCATGCTTATCCAGTGGCTTTTAAAAAATGGGAGCTTGCCATTTTTGAAAAGTTGCAGGATAAGCATGGCTGGGATCCAGGATGTATATGGATTGCAGTCCCCTGGTTGCGGCTGTGAGCGATAACACTCAGTTTTAAAATTAAACATGACTGTATCCCATTGGGGATAAGTCACTTTAAATACAATGTTATAATCTCCTATCTCTCCTTCCCATCTGATTCCAAGGAAGCTGTATCCATACTGAACCAGTATCTGCTGTCAGTAATAAACTGGATGAGGGTAAACAAATTAAAACGTAATCCAAACAAGACAGAGATGGTCCTGGTCAGTCATATAGGGACTTTGCCTGTGCTGGACAGGATTACACTTCACCTGAAATCCCAGGCTTGCAGTTTGGGTGTGCTCCTGCACTCAACTCTGAGCCTGGATACCCAGGTTTCAGCAGTGGCCAGGAATGCATTTGCACAGTTAAAACTAGTGTACCTGTTTCTTGAGACATCAGATGTGGCTACAATGACACATGCCTTGATTAGGTCCTGTTTGGACTATTGTAACACACTCTATATGATGTACAGCCTTTGGAAACTGTTAAGGAACCTAAGTGGGCCACAATTCTACAGTCAGGCTGTTGACCAGGGCTTAGTACAGGGATCATGTGATTTCCTTGGTGAAACAGCTACATTGGCTACTAGTCTATTTCTGGTTTTGGCCTTTAAAGCTCTACAAGGTTTGGGTCCAGACTATTTGAAAGACTGTGGGCTGGTACAGAAGGCCCTAAAGGGGTGGCTTGATCACCATATATATACCAGGATGAACTTTAAGATCTGTAGGGGAGGGCTTTCTCTCAGTCCACCACCTTTGCAGGTGCGGTTGGTGAAGTCTCAAGAGAGAGAGCCTTCTCTGTGGCTACTCTCAGTCTATGGAAGGCCCTTCCATGGGAGCTCCAGTTGACACACACACCATTCTCTTTTCAACAGAAGGTGAAGATATTTTTAGTTATGGAGGCATTTGGTGATGGCAGATAATTTTTAATTGGAAGCAGGTGTAGTGTTTTTATTTTATTACATTTTAAATATCTTTTTGATGTTGTTTTAAATTGTGTTTTTAACTTGAGTTTTTAACTCTAAGTTACTTTAATTGCATTTTAACTTTTGTATTAAGAGTTTTTAAATTATATTTTAAGGTTGTTGTATGCCACCCTGAGTCCTGCACTGGGAGAAAGGCAGGATGGAGATAGAGAAACAGATAGAGATAGACAGATAGATAGAGTGGTGAGAGAGATTTATGCTGGCGGCCACTTAGCTATAGCATCTGTATCCCTTCATTTAAATGTTTATATCCTGCTCTGTATCCAAAGATCTCAAGGCAGCATGCAATACAAGCAAAATTTGTTTAAAATTCAGAATGCAAATAGTAGAAGACAATTTACAGTCAAAATACATATAAAACTATCTAATTAATTAAAATCAGTTACAATCATAAATTTGTACAGATTATATAAAATCATTAGCCCCCCCCCCCAAAAAAAAAGATTTAATAAAAAGCTACATTTTACCTTCACATTGAAATGAAATCAGTGTTGGTACAAATTGGGACTCTATGGGGAGAGTATTCTAGAACCAGAATACTAGTTTGGGTCACATTCATTATGCTAAAGTGTATAAACATTTCATGCTAAAATATGTAAGGAGTTTGTGTGATGCACATAAAACACACAGAGAAATAAACATGTTAAATGATGATGTCTCCCTATACAGGATTTATCAAAAAACACATACATTCTCTGCACAATTTGATTTTCCACACAATTCATCTCCAATAAATCACAATATTTCATTAAGGTTAATATAATTGAAGAATTCCTTGCTTTCTCAGATTATACAGAATGTAAGGATTATTTTCCCCAATTACTGTCAGGAATAAAAGAAACAAAAATGTGAATTCCTTTTCCAATGGGACATACATGTTAATTTACAGAGCTTGGCAGTAACTTGATACAGATAATGAGTCACATGTAATGAATTCATTTTTCTAATACATTAGGCATAGCTATATTATACTATGACTGTAACTCAGTGAGGAAAAATAATAATTCCTTTTACAGTGTATCTGTAATTTTTTTTACATATGGTTAAAAGGCTGTAACCTGACTAATAAGAGGGTTAGACTAAATACTCCAAAATCCCTTCTGACTCTTTGATTGTATGATAACAATCTGGGTCTCAGGAGTGTAAATGTTCATTGATTCATTTCTTCATCTTGAATGATGTCTACTTCAGACTCTTCAGCTGTGACCCAGCACACCCCTTCAGTTCAATTAAATCAATGGGATTTTAAGTGTACTTAACATTGTATCATGAATCCTAGCTTTAATTCTTTTCAGAGGACATCTCTCTAGAGAAGTATGAAATATTATCAAGGCCATGGAAAATGACTGCAAACTCTAACAATGGATTAAGAACCCATCAAGAAAGCACTGTCAAAACCTCATATTGAAATATGACTGGCAAGAAACCTGTTGTTATATAATCACATACAATTTGGATTAATGTGAAACCATTTTATTATTCTGATGCTACTGTGGCTGACTAAATTATGAAGGAATTATTGCTATCATAGCAACTTCTCCGTATGTCAGGATTTCCACTGTTTTGCTATTATACTATAAGACGGAGGAAATAAAAGAAATATAAGAGGATGGATGATCTTGTTAGCACTGCTAGCAAAGAGGTCAAGGTCTGGGGCATTGCCCAATTGTGTTTGTATTTACTCCTTCAGAGAGATTGCAAATCTATCCAGGGGTGCATGTACACTGTAGAAATAATGCAGTTTGACACCACTTTCAGTATTGCATAATCATCCTATGGAATCCTGAGCTTTTTAGTTTTACAAGGTACAGTATTCTCTATCAAATAGTGCTGGTGCCTTACAAAACTCTTAAATCCCAGGATTCTGTAAAATGGAGCCATGGCAGGAAAAGTGGTGTCAAACTGCAATATTTCTACAATGTACATGCACCGAAAAACAGGTAAATAATCTTGTTGGACCTAGAAATTCCCAGCCATAGAGTTCTTTTTTTAATCCAGTAGCATCAATGATGCAAGTGTGGATTGTGCCTGGTCACACCCCAGAGGAGGGGTGAAACCCAGTCAGGCCTTCCTTCCACTGCAGGGGAGGGGTGAATACACCGCTTGTGGCTTTGCTGACACCCTAGATCTCTCCCAGGGAGGGAGAAGAGACATCAGTGAGGGCAGCAGGTCAGCAAAGGAGAAGAGGGGAGGGCATGCCATCGCTGCCCTCACTCTCGGCAGTCCCCTGTATTCGGTGTCACCAAGTCTGGTGACACCACTGGTTTTATCAGGATTAATAATAATAATAATAAATATAATAATAAATATTTATTTATATCCGCCTCTCCCTCCCGGGATCTAGGCAGGTAACAACAGTCCAATAAAACAGTTATACAGACAATAATAAAATTTCCCTAATTCCCTTTACCCTCCTTCCTTCTGCTAAAATTACACATAAACATCAAGACACAATACAATATCCCCAGTAGAGTGTACTTAGTTACAAATTTTGTAACTAAGGCTCAACACAGGTCGAATTATTCCATCAGGAATAATAGACCATCAGGAGAGGCGGTGAAAGAGTGAATGGATCAATTTGATTAATTCAGCTGGAGGTTAGTCTGGAAAGGCCCACCGGAAGAAATCCGTGTTTTATCGCCTTTTAAACGCCTCCAAAGATGTAATATGGCAGATCTCTTCCAGCAAGTCATTCCATATTTTAGGAGGAGCAGCTGAAAAGGTCCTCTGGGAAGTCACCACCAGCCTGGCTCTCTTTGGTTGGAGTAGGTTCCTCCCAGAGGACCTGAGTACGCGGGAAGGATTGCATGGGAGGAGGCGTTCCCTCAAGTATGCTGGACCTAAGCCATGATTACCTCTAAAGTGGATCCAAGCAAAGTTCAGAACATGCACACGCTCCCCCTAGAATCCTACAGTTGGAAGAGACCCCAAGGGCCATCCTGTCCAACCCCATTTTGCCATGCAGGAGCACACAATCAAAGTACTCCTGACAGATGGCCATACAGCCTCTGTTTAAAAGCATCCAAAGAAGGTGATTCCACCACACTCTGAGGGCATATGTTCCACTCAGACAGCTCTTACTGTTGGGAAGTTCCTCCTAATGTTTAGGTGGGATCTCTTTTCCTGTAGTTTACATCCATTGCTCAGTGTGCTAGTCTCTGGAACATCAAAAAACAAGCTTGCTCCCTCCTCAATATTCAGTGTTTACAGAGAACTAGAACAGAAAGTTATTGTAATTCTGGTGATGCACCCTCCAAACCTCTGAATGACTGCTACCAATGAATTCATGCAGATGTTAACCAGCACTGGGGAAAAGAGAGTGTCTTGTAGCAGTTCAACTCAGTGTTGTTCTTTGGAATCACCCCCTAAGAGATGAACTGTACTAAAATGGCATTTTCTTTTTATTCTGCTGTGCAAGGGAAAAAATTTAAAAAATTATCCCTGCTGCTCAAGAGTGTAAGAGTCTTTGAATCCCTTTTAATTATTTTTGTGGTAATTTCATGAAGGATTTTTGCACAAAATACAATGATTTGACATTCATAAAAAGTTTTGTTAGGGTTTCGCTAGTGCTGCTGCTGCTATTACTCAGAAAAGTGCTGGCCTTTTCATTCTTATTCAGCATTTAAAAAACAACAACAGTGCAGTGGCTGACATTTCCCCCCCTAAAATGCCTCAGCATGCCCAGACACCCTCACTTGCTGAAGATGAAAAAAATATATTAATACTAACATTTATTTAATTAATTTTCTATCCTGCCTGTCTCTCATATAAGACCCAAAGTAGCTTATGCTGTATGATAAAACGACCTGTAACAGATTTTTTTAAAAAAAGCATTAAACAACAATCCACTTAAGAACACTAATTTAGGACAGATTAAAATGCATTAAAATAATCCTGCACCAGCCCCTAACACAATAGACAGAGTCCAAGAGGGTGATATAGTCAACCATATCAAAAGCCAAGAAGATATCAAGAAGCAATATGACTGCTTAGCCTCAAGTGTGGCTCAAAGAAGCTGTGACTGGGCAAAAATAGAGAGTTTGTGGTGGATTGGCTTTAAAAAGTGAAACAGGACTGGACATTGCAGCAGACACTGCATCAGGAGCAAGATTTAAGCTAGAATGAAGGTGAATAATTGGAGGATAGCATGAGACTTTGTAGACTACCCTGTAGAAGTAATCTACCCTGTAGAAGTAATACAGTTCGACGTCACTTTAACTGCTATGACTCCTTCCTACAAAATTCTGGGAGTTGTAGTTTTTTGAGGCACCAGCACTCCTTGGCAGAGAAAACTAAAGAATTTGTAAAACTTCTAATCCCAGGATTCTATAGGGTGGAGCTACAGTGCTTAAAGTGGTGTCATCAGATGCAGCAAAAGTAGAGTACTGAATAGATGAAGCAAATCCTGAACCACTGGATGGTTATGACAAGACACAGTGAGGGCAAATAAGTAAACATTTTCTGGCTTCACTGCCATGTACTTTCATTTATATGTAGTCTCCATCATTATGAATTTTGTTCCACTTATATTTCAACCACCTGCTGACTTGTTTCCTGATAAACCAGGGGACATTCAACCCTCAAAGTGCTGAGGAGGGCACTTCAGAACAATTGTGTAGATGGTTCATGGTGCGTCCCAATCCAACCATGAGACAAGGGCCTTTAAATAATCACCAACCCCTTGTTCATAGAATCATGGAATCATAGAGTTGGAAGAGACCGCAAAGGCCATCCAGTCCAACCCCCTGCCATGCAGGAAATCCAGATCAAAGCATCCCTGACAGATGGCCATCCAGCCTCCGTTTGAAGACCTCCAAGGAGGGAGACACCACTACACTCTGAGGGAATGTGTTCCACTGTCGAACAGTCCTTACTGTCAGGAAGTTCCTCCTAATGTTGAGGTGGAATCTCTTTTCCTGGAGCTTGCATCCATTGCTCTGGGTCCTAGTCTCTGGAGCAGCAGAAAACAAGCTTGCTTCCTCCTCAATATGACATCCCTTCAAATATTTAAACAGGGCTATCATATCACCTCTTAACCTTCTTTTCTCCAGGCTAAACATACCCAGCTCCCTAAGGCATTCCTCATAGGCCATGGTTTCCAGACCTTTCACCATTTTAGTCGCCCTCCTTTGGACACGCTCCAGTTTCTCAATGTCCTTTTTGAATTGTGGCACCCAGAATTGGACACAATATTCCAGGTGGGGCCTGACCAGAGCAGAATATAGTGGCACTATTACTTCCCTTGATCTAAACACTATACTTCTATTGATGCAGCCTAAAATCGCATTGGCTTTGTTAGCTGCCACATCGCACTGTTGACTCATGTTCAACGTGTGGTCTACTTGGACTCCCAGATCCCTTTCACATGTTGTCTCTTTAAGCCAAGTGTCCCCCATCCTACATCTGTGCATTTCATTTTTTCGCCCTAAGTGCAGTACCTTACATTTCGCCCTGTTGAAGTTCATTTTGTTAGCTGTGGTCCAGCTTTCTAGTCTATTCAGGTCATTTTGAATTTTGATCCTGTCCTCTGGGGTATTAGCTATTCCTCCTAATTTGGTGTCAGCTGCAAATTTGATAAGTATCCCCCCAATTTTTTCCTCCAAGTCATTGATAAAGATGTTGAATAGTACTGGGCCCAGGACAGAGCCCTGTGGGACCCCACTGGTCACTTCTCTCCAGGATGAAAAGATGCCATTGATGAGCACCCTTTGGGTTCGTCTGGTCAACCAATTACAAATCCACGTAACAGTTGCCTTGTCTAGCCCACATTTTACAAGCTTGTTTACAAGAATGTCATGGGGAACTTTGTCAAATGCCTTACTGAAATCAGGATATATTATATCCACTTCATTCCCTTCATCTAACAAGGTGGTAACTTTATCAAACAATGAGATTAGATTTGTCTGGCATGACTTCCTTCTCTGAAACCCATGTTGACTTTTTGTGATTATGGCATTGCTTTCTAGATGTTCACAGAATCTTTCCTGGTATTGATGTCAGACTAACTGGACGATAATTGTTTGGATCCTCTTTTTTCCCCTTTTTGAAGTTGGGAACAATGTTTGCCCTCCTCCAGTCTGCTGGGACTTCTCCTGTTCTCCAGGAGTTTTCAAAGATTATTGCCAATGGCTCCGATATTACAGTTGCCAGTTCTTTTAATACCCTTGGATGTAGTTCATCTGGTCCTGGAGACTTAAATCCATTTTGGTTAAACAGGTATTCCTGTACTATCTCTTTGCTTATTCTGTGCTGAAATTCCTCTTTTATGTCCTCTGCTCCATTATCCTCAGGTTGAGCACCCTTTTCCTTTTCTGAGAAGACTGAGGCAAATAAGGTGTTGAGTAATTCTGCCTTTTCTCTGTCCTCTGTTAGCATTTTGCCATCTTCTGCACGCAGTGGCCCTATCATTTCCTTCTTCTTCCTTTTGCTGTGGACATATCCATAAAAGCCCTTTTTGTTGTACTTAACCTCTCTAGCAAGCCTGAGTTCATTCTGTGCTTTAGTTTTTTTGCCCTTATCTCTACACATGCTAGCTATTTGTTTGAATTCCTCTTTGGTGATTTCCTCATTTTTCCATTTCTTATACATGTTCCATTTAAAATTTAGCTGAGTTGAAAGTTCCTTTGTCATCCATCCTGGGTTCTTGCGACACCTCCCATTTTTCTTTCTCATTGGAACTGTTTTAATTTTTGTCTTCAGTATCTCCCTTTTGAGAAACTCCCATCCGTCCTGAACTCCCTTCCCTTTTAGTATTTCTGACCCTGGGATCACCCCCAGTATTTCTCTAAGTTTACTGAAATCAGCTTTCCTAAAGTCTAGAATGCGTGTCTGACTGTGCCTGGCTTCTCCTTTCCATTGTATAACAAACTCCAGGAGAACATGGTTACTTCCACCTAAGGATCCCACCACTTGCACTTCATTAACCAAATCATCCTTGTTGGTTAGGATCAGATCTAAAATAGCTGACCCCCTTGTTGCCTCTTCCACCTTTTGGACCATGAAATTGTCTCCAAGGCAAGTGAGGAAATTGCTAGACCTTGAGGATTTGGCTGAGTTTGACTTCCAGCAAATATCAGGGTAGTTGAAGTCGCCCATCACTACTACATCTCTCCTTTCTGAGTGTGTAGTCATCTGTTCTAGAAAGGCATCATCCAATTCCTCCATCTGACTTGGGGGTCTGTAGTAGACTCCCACAATAACATCCTTGTTGTTTCCCTGCCCTTTAATTTTTATCCAGATGCTCTCCACCTGGCTTCCAGGACTGATGTCCTGGATCTCTTCACTGGTGTAAATGTCCCTGACATATAAGGCTATTCCTCCTCCTTTCCTGTTTGGCCTGTTTCTCTTAAAAAGGTTATATCCTTCTATTTCTACATTCCAATTATGAGACTCATCCCACCACGTTTCAGTGAGACCAATTATATCATATTTGCTTTGTTGCACTAGGATTTCGAGTTCATCTTGCTTATTTCCCATGCTCTGTGCATTAGTGTAGAGACATTTAAGACCATGTGTTCCCTTTACGTTCTGCCTGTGCAAACATTTTTGCCTCCGACTGTTGGATCCTTGCACTGTTTGTCTTGTTCCCTCTATGACAGTTTGACTATTTTCTCCAGCCTTTTTGCCTTCCAGAATACTGTCTCCCTCCCCCACATAATTCAGTTTAAAGTCCTCCTGATCAAATTCTTGAGACTATTGGCAAAAACATTTCTTCCAACTGGTGTGAGATGCAACCCATCCCTTGCCAGAAGTCCCTCCTCGTGGAACCGCAGCCCATGATCTAAGAATCCAAACCGTTCTTGGCGGCACCATCTGCGGAGCCAGTTGTTTACATCCGCTATTTTCTTCTCCCTTCCTGGACCATGCCCTTCAACTGGGAGAAGAGAGGAGATGACAACCTGTGCATCCACCTCTTTCAACTTCCTACCCAAAGCCTCATAATCCCTTATGATATTCTGAAGGCTATGCCTTGCAGTATCATTGGTTCCCACATGAACCAAAAGATTTTCATCCTGCCTGTTCCTTGAGTTTGTTCAAGTGCCCCCCCCCCCCCATCTGACAAGTAAGTAGAAGAGCTACTTTAATTGCTTTTGTCTTATATCCCCCAGGATGAAACATAATGTTTTGTTCTAAGATTGAAAAGTTGGATAGGATATGATAAATGGAGCCATAAATACTACTCTTGAGAGTCTCATCAAAGTTGTCAAGTATTATTCTTTTGATAGGAATCTGTTTCCTCTTAGCAGGTCATCTCTTGAATGCTAACATTCAGTACCTGAAACAGCTCAATCCCAGCTAAGGAAAATATGATTGGGATTGGGACAGACAGATTTCAGCTCTTATTGAATCTACTTTGGTGATTTTCTACCAGAATCTCCAAGAGCCACTGACCAGAGCCAAAGGAACAGTTCCTTTAAGGAACAAAGTGTCTCTGCATACATTCAGTGCCACAACACATGGTTTTTGTTACAAGAACAGAACTACGTTCCCGTCTTTTCACTGAAAAGTCTATTCCTAGTTATCTTAAGCTTTCTTCATTTTAACAGTCTAATGTAGTTGTATTGATGTTGCTTCTGTTCAGTAGGAGGAAGTCAGCAGTCTCTGCCAATCTACTGCAAATCATCCAAAGATAAACACTTCTACCTTCTGCACATTCTGATCTAGTTGTCAGTGTGTAAAGAAAAGAATGATTTGCAGTTCAAACCAGAGCTGAAAAGAGACAGAGGCAAGGAGAGCTGAATTACAGGTTCTGTAAGCTGAGAGCATGAGCCAGCATGATGTAGTGACTTGAACAACTCTGGAGTTGTTGTTGCTGTTAGCTGCCCTTAAGTCAAGCTCAACTCATAGTGACCCTGTGTATGAGACATCTCCACGCCCCCTATCTTCTCAAGCTCTGCTCAAGTCTTATAGATGAAGGCCTGTGATCTCCCTGATTGAGTCCATCCATCTGGCATATGGTCTTCCTCTCTTTCTGCTGCTCTCTACCTTTCTGAGCATTAATTTCTTTTTCAGTGATACATACCTTCTCATGATGTGCCCGGAGTACCACTGCTTCAGGTTAATCATCTTGGCTTCCAGGGAGACTTCAGGCTTGATCTGTTTAAGGACCTATTTGTTTGTTAGGGTTCAAATCCTTGCTCAGCCATGGAAACCCACTGGGAGAGCTTGGCCAAGTCACACTCTCTCATCCTCAGAGGAAAGCAAGGCAACCCTCCTCTAAATGAACCTTGACAATAAATCCTGTAATAGGTTTACCTCGGGGGTTGTCATAAGTCAGAAATGACTTGAAGGCATTCAGCAGCAGCAATAGTGCTCACAACACTTTCAGATATAGAGATGTGGGAGCAATGGATACTCTTGAAGTTTTTAAGTGGGAGGTGAGCAAAGTGCATCCACCATAACCTTCCTGCACCCCTGAACCTCTGACAGCTTCCATTTTTTACTGGAAAAAACACCTTGTCCACTCAATTTTGTTTTTTTCATGCCTGAGCTATTTTAGACATGCATGTGGCTTCTGTTCATGGGTTCCTCCTGGAGAGGGTAGTGACATTGTCAAAATCCTCCCTAGAAGGCATAGAGAGACTATTTGAGTTAAAAGCAAGGTATTGGGGTGGCATGGAGGGATATATACTGTGTCAAGTGCAAGAGCAGCACTAGTGACCATAACAATTGTATTCCTTCCACCACACCATTCCCACACCACCTCCTCCCAATAACCACTGCCACCACAACAGTTTCATTCACATTCCTGGTGACTACTTGGCCATTTAGAAATGAGGCGTGGACACAGCCCAAGATGCAGGAAGGAGTACGAGGAGGAGGAGGAGGAGGAGGAGGCAGCAAAGACTGAGCAAAGCTTGTTGAAGCAGGACTGGCTGCCTCCTTGTTCAATGTTCCTAGAAGTTCAGCCACTAGTAAAGCAGGGTTCATGCCAGTGTAACAGACCAATAGGATCCTGGATTTTGGTGGAAGTGCATAGTTCTACTTTGAACTGGCAACTTATTGACTCAGAAATACAAGTTTGTTCTGGTACGGTAACACATAGGGAAGCAGGTGTGTGCAGAGATGCAAGGGGGGAATCATCCATTAACTGTTAAACAATCACTAAATTAGTTAACAGAAATACTACTTCTTGTCCTGCACCAAAACGTGGAACATGTGAAGCTGTCTAGTTATCAACAAAGATATGCTCTCCAAAAGACCAAAAGTTGAGCAATTGGCCATATGAAAGTGGAAGCCTGAAGCCAGCATCTTCTAAGCCATTAGCAGAGGTTTCAACGTATCTATATTTTATGCTTTAAAGGTATGATTTCTAAATATTTTATTGCTCACAGGCAATAAACACTACACTACCAGTGTCCCTCGTTCCCATTTTGAACATTTGTTATTGCTGAAGTTTTCTCATTTGCAGCATATGAAGTTTGAGGAAGAGGAAGAAGGTGAATCAAATTCCTTAAAATAGATTTTTTAAATGCCTAGGGCTCCTCTACTACTTCTTTCCCATGCTTTATTAATGGTCACCTTTATTTGTTGTTGACGCATTATTCATTTATCAGCATACCAATACCTTGTAAAGACATAGAGAAGACTACAGGCCTTTGCCTGAGGAATGCAAAATCTATTTTAAGCTACCTACTTTAAACATCAGCTCTAAATAGCTGAAGGAGAACAGACTAGAATTGTCTAGGAAATTTCTTAGGGAAGAAAAAAAAAGCCCACAGGAACTGAAAAAGGGGGTTTGCATAGCAGAACATTAACAGAAATAGTAAGTGGATATATAATGTTTTGAGGCAACAGTACATAATATTCTTGTGAAAGATATTTTTCCTTGGAAAAAGCAAATTGCATTAAAGTGAATTCTCAAACATACATATAGTATTTTCAGAACCTTCTCAAACAGGCATTCTCTAAATGTGTAGGACTACAACCTCCATAAACCACCGACCATGGTATTTTAGGATTGCGAGCACTGTAGTCAATATATCTGGAGGGTGCCAACTGGGAATTATTGACTTAGATAGCAATTATCATCATCATCATCATCATCATCAATTTATATCCCGCCCTTCTCCCAGGACAATGCCACAATATTGTTGATTCTTGACCCTAAAGGAAGAAAAGTTTGTTGGGATAAATTCTCTTTGACTGCATTGAAGACCTAGAGATGGATAAATTAATCTATATCTGGTCCATTGCACATATATCAGGCTTAAGTCCATTCCACGCAATGTCTGCATTAGTCTGCAATTAAAAGAGAAAAGCACAGTTCTTTACACATTGCTCCTCAATATATTTACTTTTCTCTGCAACATTTTCTAATATACGAATTTTTGTTTGCAATTTTCACTGATAGAGGAATTTTAATAATTTTCCCTAAAAGAGAAATGCAAAGTTGTCTGTACCCAGAATTATCTATCTCTCCCGCATACTCGATAACCCACCCCATTTACTGGTCACATGCTTACTCACACATAGGGAAATCTTGTACTTCAACTCTACCCTTCTTGAACATAGAAAATAAATGATATTTTCAATGGTGTAAGAGAGGAAAATCTGAGACAAGATGTCTTATGCAACATGAAACATGTGGTGGTGACAGCAACTAAATTAGATTTGTAATGAATTCTATGCTTCAAAGAATTCCAGATGCTTCTTTATTTATTTATTTTGCAGGAAAGAGTTGATTTTTCACAGCCCTGATGGATTTTTGTTTTGTTTTTTAATGTTGTTATCCAACATTGAGATTGGTATGTCCATAATCTGCATACATTTTAAATGGTGTTTATCAATGATTTCAATTGCTAGCTCACTCGCACAAACACTCTTTCACACAAATGCACAAAACAGACACAAGTACATATAGACAGACAAATATTTCACCTACCTCTGCCTGAACAAATCTTTAAATAAATCTAACAGCTTATTCTTATTATCTATCATCTATTGATCAATCAAACAGTCGATGCAGTAGGACTTCTTCTTGAGGAACAATACCTAGAATTGCAATCTTAGAAATGAGAAAGGGCTTATTGGGCTTTGGCACTTGGAAATGTAAGCACCCCTGTTTATTCCTGTAAAAAAAGAGTGTGTTCAAATTGTTGATGCTTGCCTTCAAGTTGTTTCTGACTTATAGCAGCCCTAAGGAGAACTATCATGTGGTTTTCTTGGCAAGATTTGTTCAGAGGGGGTTTACCTGTGCCTTCCTCTGAGGCAGAGCATGCTTCACACTGCAGAAATAATGCTATTTGACATCACTTTAACTGCCATGGCTCAATGCTATGGAAATCTGTGAGATATTTAGTCTTCCCTGTCAGAGAGCTCTAGTGCCCCCCTAAACTACTCCCAGAATTCCATAGCATTGAGCCAGGGGAGTTAAAGTGGTGTCAAACTGCATTATTGCTCCAGTGTGGAAGAAGCCTAAGAGAACATGACTTACCCATGGTCACCTAGTGTGCTTCCAGGGCTGAGCAAGTATTAAAACCCTGGTCTCCAGAGTTGTAGTCCAGTGCTCAAACCATTAACAGTGTTGGGGTTCGGAGAAAGGAGAACCCTCTGTGTTTATCATGCTTTGTTTCTCTGAATCTTATCTACATTCTCTTATCATTCTTGTTTGGGTGCCAGGTTGGTATACTTTGGTTGCAATCCTGTTGGTTGGTCCCAACTGGAAAATATGGGCTTAATCATTTACTGAAGGGTGAGTCAACACTTAGGCAAATTCAACTGATCCAATTGCTTTGTTTTACTCAGGACCAACAACTGGATTTAGGCTCTTGTGTTTTCTTCCCATGCTGAAATACACAAACACACAAATGTAAATACATTTTTCTCTAATCTGTGCATTTATTAGAGCAATTCATCTTATTTACTCAACTTTTCATTTTTTACTGAAGTGCATTTCTGCATGTGCTTTGTAGCTGCCTGCATTTCCAGATGTGTACATTGCTTTCTGTGGGGTTTATTTCTCTGAAATGTAA
>NC_056522.1:202543679-202560404 GCF_019175285.1 Sceloporus undulatus
GTCTCATAAATGTGTGAAGGCTCAAGGTGAAATGTGTGTGTGTGTGTTTGTGTGTGTGTAAGGGGGTGGTAACAAGTCTCGGGAGATGCAGAAATGCTACTTGGAATCCATTTTAATTTTTAGTTCAATTTTATAATGCAGGTTCCTTTTTGAAGCTTGCAGTCCTGTGGAACACTGTAGGACCCTAATAAAATTAAACTGAAATTTGAAATGGAGTCCAAGGTTCCAAGGGCAAAAGGTGAAAAAATTACTTCAAATGACTACACCACCACACTAAAATGTGGTGGTTTGGGCTACTTTGCTTCCCACAGTCCCTTCAAAATGCCCCAAACAAAAATAAAAAGAAAGAAAGAAAGAAAGAGGAAAGTAAGTCAAAATAGAAACTGGAAATGACTTCAAATCACTGCCACGGCAGCATCAATGCATCAGTCAGGGTTATGAATCATCACCTGAGTTATGGAGAAAACAGGCAGATTAGAACCTTGGCACTATCCAATGGGAGCAAACTCAGGAAAAAGTGGTGGCTGCTCCCAGGAGTGAGTATATAAGAGGCAGGAGCAGTTTTGAAAGGGTTGTTAATGTTTAGTGTGCCCTGAGGGGCGAAGAGCCATTGAGGCTAGGTTAGGCTGCTGTGAGGGGCAGTTAGAAAGGGTTTTAGGTACCCAAGAAAGGGATGAAGAGAATCTTTAATTATATTGTTATAGTGTCCTGCAGGAGACATAGTGTTTGATGACTAGTGGAATCGCAGCTAACCAGAAGGGGTATGAGATACAAAAGATTAATAAAGGTTGTGTGAGAACTTAGTCTGTAAGGAAACATATATAAAATTATAAAGAAACAATTATGAAGACAAGCTAAAGAAACTGTTATACTGTGTAACTAATAAAGTAGCTATACATTGTGTACACCATCCACAAAGAGAAATACTGTATTAAGCCTGACCTGTAAATAAATTTATTACTTTATTTCAACAAGCAGTTGTCTGAAGTGATTTTGGAAACATATTAAAAGCACTATCAAGATTGAGAAAAGTCTTTGAGGTTTGGGACACATTAAATAATGGGTGTGAGACTGTTGACAAATAATTGGTGCCAAGCTGGGGGGGGGGGGGGGATTTGAAACCCAGAGGGCTGTCATCTAAAGAGAGTTATAGTGCAGGAAACACTTAAGAGAGTCCCAAGTTCATGTGTCACTGTGACAAATTGGTGGGATAGTGGCCATCATCTTAACAAACTGGTAGCAGTGGTGAGATAAAAATACCTATTTTGCTGCCATCAGAGAAAAGTAGTTGAGTGAGTGACACAGGCAAAAATTGGTCATCATCAGGGTCACAAGCCTCTGAACCATCTCAGTTGCCTTCCCTTGCTCTATGACAACCTTTCCTAATTCATTATGCTCCTCCATCAATGAACTGGGATTGGAGTTGTAATCCAACACATCTGAAAAACACTACTTTGAGAGAGGCTTTTCATCTTTGCTAGTTTTACCCGATAGTGCCTGGGATTGGGCCTGAAACATTTAGCATGCAAAGCTCCTGGGCTTTCATCCAAAGTGGTTTTTCTTGCAAAAGGAAATAGCAATTCATGAAATTCCAAGACCATGTTTAAAGGGGAAAAAATGTAGCATTGCCTCTTCTGTTGGTGCCTTTCATCCATACTTGTAAAGTTAACATGAGTTAAGTGGCTGTTATGAAGCAATGTTAGCGCCACAGCCACAAATATGAAACAAAGCATATATGCTCCTTTGACAGGATTTAATATGCTCCTGTAGCAATTCAAACACTAATCGAGTGTGTTCTTCATTTTGTCATTTTTCTTTTTGTCAAAATAATAGCTGCTGCATGCTGTATTCTGTCAATGGCTACTTCCGAGAGTCTGTCCGTTTTTGTGTAAGTATGGCTTCAGTACTTGGATGGGAAACCATCAACAAATGCCAGACACTATAAGCTTTTTCCCCCCCAGAACAAGAAATTGGCAAAGTTTGCATTACATGCAAAAAGTGATTGGAAATCATTTCAATCCCTGACATCTTCAGGTACGGCTGTGATGTAACCTTGGCTAGATCTCTGAAGGCTACAGCCAATCAGCATAGACCAGCATCTCCCATGGAGGTGTAGTCCAACATACCTTGGGGAACCAGTAGCTGTTCTAGGTCCCAATTCTGAGAAAGGAGTGGGATACAAATAAATATAATAATGATAATAGTAACCAGAAGGCACTAGGTTAGGGAAATCTGGTTGTAAGAAAAATATCTAGTGCTCTGAAAATTCATGCTTGAGAACCTCTTAGCAATAATAGGAACAGAAAATTAGGCATTTCTTTGGCTGATCACTTTATACAGCATAAAACATTCATTTATGGATCTACATTTCTGAGTACTGGGTGGAAGTGATGGTCAGGAGCACTTGTTATCAGCTTAGGCTGATAGGCCAGCTGCGACCCTACCTGGGCTGGGGGGACCTTGAAACGGTGGTACATGCTCTGGTAACCTCTTGTTTGGATTTCTGTAATGCGCTCTACATGGGGCAACCCTTGTATCATACTCGGAAGCTTCAGTTGGTTCAAAACATGGCAGCGAGACTGGTCACTGGCTTCTCCAGGACCAGTCACATAACACCTATTCTGAAAGATCTCCATTGGCTGCCTATTCGCTTCCGGGCACAATACAAGGTGTTGGTTATTACCTATAAAGCCCTATATGGCTTGGGCCCAGGGTACTTGGAGGACCGCCTCTCCCCATACATTCCGCCCCGCACTCTCAGATCTGCTGGGAAGCAATTGTTACGAGTTCCAGAAGTAAGATATTCTACCACCACTCAGAGGGCCTCCACCTCGGCCCCCAACCTCTGGAATTCGCTTCCGGACGAGCTCCGCTCGGCCACCTCTCTGGACCAGTTTAAAAAGGGGCTTAAAACTTTTCTGTTCCAGCAGGCTTACCCCTAACATTCCAATGTAACCCTTCTCTCTCCTCATTGTTTTTGTAAATCTGTGCTAATTGGATACTTTTTAGCTGTATTTTAATAGTTGTTATATTTTTGTATTTCTTGTATTTTTAATTTATTGTTTATTGATTGTATTGTGCTTTTCGCTGTTGTAACCCGCCTTGATCCCAGGAAAGGCAAGCTAAAAATAAAGTTTTTTATTTCCTTCCTGCTCCGTCTTCAGGGCGCACTAAGCGCCCTGGCGTAGAGCAAGGACGTCACGTCCGCGCCGCCCCATCTAGAGTTGGCGCGGCCGTGACGTCCTTAAGGTGGCGGCCATATGGAAGGGCCGACGCCATTTAGTGCATGATGAGCACGCACTAGGGTTAGGGCAGTGCAGAAGCACCGCCCTTTTGTAACCCTAGTGCTTGCTCGTCATGCACTAAAGTGCCGGTCTGTAACCGGCCAAAGAGACCAATGGGTGAAGCAGACAACCAACTTGGCATGGCCTCAGGTCACTCTAGCCTTATTTGTTCCCCAACTGGCATAGGACCATGGCAACTGGGTGCCACAATCCCAAGGCCAGCTGCAGCGGTCCCAGATGAGCCACTGGCAAGGAGTGCTTTTTATGAGTTCCCCTTTTCCAGCAGTCTCAGGCCACCTTATGCAGCTTCAGGCCACTCCTGGAGCATTCATCATGTGTACACCCCAACCCCAAAGCAGCTGAAAGCTGCTCTATCTTGCCCATGTGCTTTGGGCCTAACTTCTTGAGAGGAGAGGGAAGTGACATCTTTGCAGTTAACAGGGAAGCAAAAAGGCTTGTGCACACAGACCAAAGAATGATACAGAGAGGAGAAAATAAGGGTCAAAAATTATCTAGACTTCCTTCTCTCATGAATCACTTTGCAAGCATTGATGCCTCTTTACTTCCAACAAAAAATAATGTCCAAAATGGCTCTCGCTAGCCACATGATGGGCAAAGATAACAGACTTATCCTTCCTCTTCCCTCCACAGATTCATTCCATGTGTTGGGGAGAGGGCTCATGCTACCTGCCCTATCTGTTAATGTACGCTGCTCTTGGTTCAACCCTACGCACATAGGGCTTTTACACATAACTGAGGAATGCTATCCGTGCAGAAGGCCCATTCTCACTTCGGGTCCAACAACACGCAAAGACTAGGATGGATGTAATGGAAGAGCTTTCATGTAGTTTAGTGGTGGAGCCAGCTAGTGCCATCCACTACTTGTTACACATTGACTGAACACATGGAGGGGAGCATGAGAAGAGAGCATAAAGAAGAGGGTGCAGGAAAAGAGGAACAATCCAGAAAACGTCATAGCAGTAATATATACATTTGTTGTCTGCCTGCATTAAAATTCTACACTGGTTTCCTTGTTTGCCATTTTTTCTGAAGGAGATTGCAGACCTGGAGTGGTAGAGAAGAGGACAGCTGAAGTGCTCTTCACCTCCATCATGAAGACAGGCTCAGGAGGTTCTGTGTAGTGATAATCAAAGAGAATGGGTATAAACTTATAATACCGAAGTTTAAGAGGTATAAATTCATGAACGGTGTGGAGAGAGGGAATGCAAGAGGAATTGTACTCTCTTTCAAAACTCAGACATATGAGACTTATTCTGAGGCACTCAGGATTCTCAAAACCTCTCTCTCTCTCTCTTTCTTTCATTCTCATTCTCATTCTCTCTCCCTCCTGTCTGTCCCCATGTCCTACTAATTCCAAAAAGAATTTCCAATTTGTGAGCTTCCTGTATTATCTCTGTTCCGAAGAGATGCTGGAACACAAAGCTACTCAGAGCGCTGGTCTAATCCTGCATTAAATGGTGTGATTTTATGTTCTCTGTTGTCACTGCTCCTTTTAAAATAATGTTTTGATCAAATGATTTGATGCCACTAGAAACTGATAGAAATTTGAATGAATATTAGGAAAGGTAACTTGTGTTATTATTAATGACAGGACCAAGTTTTTGTTCCCAGGGCTGTGTCTGTATGGATGTTCTATAACCTATACTATGGTAATAAAATTCTGTTACTGAATTCTACAGAGATGGGTTCTGCCCCAATGGAGTTCTTGCCACCAGATACTTACTGTATTATTTTTTCAGAGATGCTTCTCAGTGAGCAGGCAGACTTGAGGAAGCATGTGGCTACATCCCCATATCCAGATGCAAAATGATGACATCAGCACTTAGATCCTCCAGGATCCTCCAGGTGTCTCAGCACTGCTGTGGTCATTTTACATCTGGCTATGATGAGGATATAGGTGGATGCTTCTCTGATCCTTCCTGCTCACTGTGAAGCCCAGAATGGCCATGCAGGTTGGCTCCTGGGGCTTTTTGGTAATGTGGGGGAGGGATATATGCCTCAGCATTGCATAAATCCAGGTGTTGGAATGAGCAATCTGGGATTGAGGCCATTGTGAGTTTTGTGCATTCCTCCCTGTTATTTAGTATCCTTACTTGTAATGCAAGGTTCCTTTCAAATGTTTCTACCACTGACTGTTGATGGGGATTTTCTTAGAATCTGATTTCTTTGGTATTATACAGTACTGATTATACTCATATAACTTTTTCAACATTTATTTGTTTTGTGCCTTTTTTTATCTATTGTAGTCACTTCTGAGACTTTTCCCTTTGTTTCTAACAGTAATGTTACCATGGCATTCCTCTGTGGCATAATACAAGTATCTGTTGATTTCCATCCATACAACATTTTTCCTCTGGTTAAGAGATATGTAGATGCATCTATCTGTCTAAACCATACAAAGAATTAGAGAATTGTGTCATTTAAATAAAAAGATTTGATTTAAATCATTTACATTGAATAATCAATAAGGTCAAGCATGCCATGTTGATTTAACATTTAAGAGAATAAGTATAATCAATATGCTCTATTACAAGATGCAAGCTTTCAGGCAAGAGTGAATGATCATAGTGATGTACACATGTAAAATCAATGCAACAATTATGGAAAGATGCTTTTTAGCACCCTGTATTTCAGTCTCTGCATTGTCTGGTTATTTCTTTTGAATCACTTTCTTCACAAACTAATGTAGAGGGTATTGTTTCTTGCTGGGTTTGTAATTTAAAGATGGCAAATAAAAAGTGTAATTTTAAATGTTAGTTCATGCTTCAGTTGCCATGAGTGTGCACTTATCTGACACTTCAGAGTAACGCTAATTATACCAGAAAACAAGGGTAAATCTAGAAGTTTATAAGCATGGAAGATCAAAACTAACGATTGAAGAGAATGCTCAATAAAGGGGAGAGTAACAAAGAAAATGATCCAGGACAAATCTTCCCTTCCATGACCCCGGGGGGGTGGGGATCTAAATATGAAGTCACAGATGAAAGCTACTAAGTAAAATGCTTGACTGGTAAAACGCTGGATATAGAAAACTGTTATTTCTTATCCAACCCTAACTCAACAGACTGTGGGGAAACCAAAACTTTTTAACATTACTCCTCTTCACTCAACAGTCACATGAAGAGGAAAGTCTGTTGAAAAAGGAAGCAGGCCCACCTCTGTCATTCCACCCATGAGGCTTTCTTTCCATCACCCACCCATTAGCATGGATGGTTGAAACAAAAACTTGGCATCCATGGAGATCTGGACATCTCCTGGAAATCTGATCATGCAGCCTTCCAAAGCTTGTTTGGGTTCTGATTACACAGAGTTCCAGATGGACATGCATATACAGAGGTTCACCTGTAAAGGCTTCCCTACTTCAGGTAGACATGCCAATGCACAGGATACAGAGCAAGGACAAGCTGTCAGACAGCAGCAAGGATGGGCAACTTTAGCAACTCCTACCAAAAATTCAACAAAGAACCATGAAAACTCTTTTCTTGGGTGGAAGAGGAAAGCTATGCATACTTTGTGGAAAGATGCTCTGAGCTCCTTCAAGGAAAGGTAGGATATACCATATATACTTGACTATAAGTCGACCTCCTGTATAAGTCGAGGGCAGGTTTTGGGGGCAAAATTATGCATATTGATATGACCCTAGGATAAGTCGTGGGTAAAATTTAGGGACATGCAACAAAGGATCTAAATGATGAAACAAAGGAAAACAATGCCAAAGAACCTACAGTATTATGGCAGACATAACCGTTTTGGCTCACACTAAATGCTGGATGGAAGAGATAGTAGAGGAAGGTTTGCACTTTCAAGACATATTGCATTCTTGCCTTTCACCAGGGGATGGTTCTCTTTTTAATAAGAGTTAAAGTATAGTACTTACATTGACCCATGGATAAGTCGACCTAGGTTTCTGGGTTCAATTTTCTAGACTTATACATGAGTATATACAGTAAGTGCAACAAGCAAACACAGACATAAATATGGAGATCTTCAAGCATAAGAATAGCCTGCTGACTTACAAAAGAAAGTATGTGTAATTTTTAAAATAATATAAAGAAGCTGTAGGAGGCAAGCAGATTGAAAAACTAGGTTGCTGTTGTTTTCTCCTGTTTCCCTCCTCCATGTAATCTAAAAAGGGAAAGTCTCCTACAGAATATTTTTGAGGTAAACTAACAAACTGCAGTGTCCTCAGAAGCCTTTGAACCTTCACACTAATGGCAGAGTGCATTTTGATCTGGTTTTAGTGTCTGAAAGCTTCGTGCCATTAGCTGAACACTGATATTAGCAAATGACTAGAGTGGCTTTTTTTTGTGCCAGGTCAATAAACACAGGCTCAGTAAAATTCAGTTAAGGAGTCTTTAAGAAGAATGAAATAATTCTGTAAACAGTGTCCTCTAGCTATAGCATTTGATCCCCTCTCTGAGTGATTCCCATCTCTCAGCCTACTGCACTGCTGACATCAAAGTTTCCATATTTCCAATTAAAAAAAAATCAAAAATATGTTCAAGTCTGAATTCTTCAGAATATTTGATTGCATTCTCTTTGGCCTCAGTGAAGACTCTGGGTTCTTTTCTCACTTAGACCAGCATCCTATTAATATCATATGTATGCATACCCTGTGTTACACATGCAGGGCCAATAATTTGCCATTGTGCAATATATGTGTTCTGCTGAAAATGAGAGAAGAGGCACTGTGAAATAAGCCTGGGTCTGGAAACCATATCCTATGAGGAACGACGTAGGGAGCTGGGGATGTTCATCCTGGAGAAAAAAAGGTTAAGAGGTGATATGATAGCCCTGTTTAAATATTTGAAAGGATGTCATATTGAGGAGGGAGCAAGCTTGTTTTCTGCTGCTCCAGAGAACAGAACCCGGAACAATGGATGCAAGCTCCAGGAAAAGAGATTCCACCTCAACATTAGGAAGAATTTCCTGACAGGGCTGTTCAACAGTGGAACACACTCCCCCAGAGTGTAGTGGAGTCTCCTTCTTTGGAGGTCTTTAAGCAGAGGCTGGATGGACATCTGTCAGGGATGCTTTGACTGAGAGTTCCTGCATGGCGGGGAGTTGGACTGGATGGCCCTTGTGGTCTCTTCCGATTCTATGATTCTATGAAGCCCTACCTGATGACACAGGCTGTGCACTTCTGTTATTCACTATAGGGGTTGCATATCTCTGCAAGCAAATATTTATAACACATTGAGGAAATACTGGATTGCAGCCAATACATGTTAAATTAGTACAGAATAGTTTGCAAAGCAATAGGTATTTTAAATATATTACTCTTCTGAAGGGATGTGCTTTTCCAGGGTCACAGGGGGTCATCAATCTCCTACTTTTTAAGCTGATAGGTCTTTATTAGAGATGGAAAGAATATTCTCTGTTTTTCATATTTCATCTGAAAAATAAGCTCCCTGGCATTTGGGAAGCCCCATGTCAAGAAGAATAAGAAAGCAATGAGACTTTTGCACAGTTTACTCCCATTAGTCAAGAATCAGGAGTTTCTGAAAGGAGAAAAATGTGGCATTTTTGCTCAGAAAACACATTTTTGTCTTTTAAATGTTTATTAAACTTTCAAGAAATAACAATGAGGGGAAGTTACCTAATAAGACAACAAATTACCAATCAATTAAAAATGGTTTACAACAAACCTTACCATTAACAATGATATCTAAACATCACACAATACAAAACATCTTTCCATAAATCTTGATGCTGTGAAGAAGAGCTTTTGCAAGTAGGTGAGTGAGTAGAACAATAAAAAAATGTTTTCATTGTTCAACTATTTGATGTTTCTGGTGGATAATTCAGCACAGAAAAAAGTATTGGTCTGTATTCTCTATCAGGTAAGCTGGACCCCCCCCCCCCACACACACACACGCACACACGCCAAACCTGACAGAAACATCATTCACTCATGCTCTGATCATTAGCAGAATAGACCTTCTCCCCATAAAGCTGATGCCCAGTAAAGTAGGGAGATTATCGCACCGGCTTTTTTCTCCTGATCTGGGCATGGGCTGAGACCATGTAAAATGGATGTTATCACACAGCTCCATGTCCAAATCAGAGACATCCTGTTTCCAATTGGGACAAAGTACAGGAGAAGTCCTGATCAGGTAAGGGATGCCTGCTATCTGGGCAAGGCGCTGTGCAATAACATCCATTTTTACACAGTCTCAGCCTGTGTCCAGATTTGGCGGGGGGGGGGGGGAAGCTGTGCAATAATCTCCTAGGATGGCAGGAGTTGATGATGGTGGCAACAGTGTCAGAACTGGGACTAAATAGCAACTGGGAATGTGAAACAGTTATATATTCATAAATGTACTAATCTTTAGTTTAGTAGGGTTTCTTACAATATGACCTGCTTTACTCTGACTGTAAGGAAGATTTGAGACTTCAAACTATGCAGTAAGATTGCATTTTTAAATATATATATATATATATATATATATATATATATATATATATTCATAGTACATTAGCAAAAGAGAGCAAGAATGATGTAGTGGTTTGAGCATTGACTATGACTCTGGAGACCAGGGCTTGAATTCCTGTTCAGTCGTGGAAACCTGCTGAGTGACCTTGGGCAAGTCACATTCTCACAGCCTCAGAGGAAAACAAAGGCAAGCCCCTCTGAGTAAATCTTGCAAAGAAAACCCCAATGAGAGGGCTGCCATAGAGTTGCCGTATGCCGGAAACTACCTGAAGGCACACAACAACAGTAACATGAGGGGGAAAATGTTTGAGTTGTTTCCATGTCCCCTGTAGGACTGGTGCTTTTAGGGCTGAGGAAGCCAATCTTTGTAAATATTACACACACACACACACACACACGATATGAAAACCTGCCATATCTGACCATAAAACAACCTGTCCATCATGTATGCTTAACACAGAGTGAAGCAAGAAGGGGGAGATCATATGACTTGCAATCTTATAATCTTGAATTACAAAGAAGTGTGTGTGTGTCTGTGTGCGTGCACATACGCATGGACAGTTGTGAACCTGTTGCTTCATTCATTCATTCATTCATTCATTCATTCATTAAATTTATACCCAGCCTTTTTCCCAGAATGGGATCTATGATGACCCCGTTAATTTTATTGGGCTGTCTTAAGGCAAAAAATACTCAGGAATAGTTTGATATTGCCTTCCTCTGAAATATAGCCTACAGTAGCTGGTATTCTTTAGCAGATCCACATCCAAGATCTAACCAGGCAGCACCTTAAAAGCGAATATGTTTTATTTTGATTAAGCTTCTGTGAATAGCAGGCTGCTTCATCAGATGCATCTGATTAATAATGTGGATCACTGGAAAGGAAAGGAATATTGTTGGACTCAAGTGTCTTGTCAAAAGTAGCATTTTCACACACCTCCAGACCATGAGAAAACGCATACCTTGCCTCAAGAGTTCACACATTTGCAAAGCTTATAGAAGAAGCTTTCAAGAACAGCACACAAACAAAGGTGCAAGTTTTAAAATGAAAATGCCTCTAACATGTGGTAAAAAGAGGGGAAGCAGGAACACACTTGAGTCAGTGAAAAGGTGTTGCATAAATTAGGAAGACTATAAAAATAAATGTACAAAATATGATTTTTTTTTTTAAAAAAACACCATTATTTCAATGTAGAAAAAGCTGGCACCTCAACTCTAAAGCCATGATGGGGGAAGGGAAATACATATTTTATTTTATTTTAATCTTGCCCTTCTCCTGACAAAGAACCCAAAATAGCTTACAACAAGGTTAAAACAAAATACTACTAAAAAGATGATAAAAAGGTGGTTTGGGGTGTTTTTTTATCCCAAATAAACAAAAACATATGAGAGAGTCATTAAAATGGGGGGGGGGGACAACGAAATAATTGGCAAAACTTTTGGAAGCTCATGATGATTTAGACAAATGTTGACAAGGCTAGATGAGAAATTGGCATAAGTAGTCTCCGACAGATATTTTTATGCAGCTATATGGTGAAGGTAAGAAGGGGGAAGTATGATTGATTAATACTAACTTAAGATGTTATTTTTCTCTTTCCTTTTGATTTGTTGTTTAAGATTTTTTTGCTTGTTTTGTTACATTTTGATTTATATATAACTGTTTATACTAATAAAATTATATACACACCCACACAATGCAAAATCATTTTTAAAATATAACAATAAAAATGAAGAGCATATTAAAACTTTCTTTTAAAAGACAAAGTACTCAGAGAAATTCAACTAACTCAAGACTGGGATGCTTTCTCAGCCCTTCCATTTCTTAGCCTCTCTCTGTTGCTCTTTCAAGTAAAGGCCGTCTTGTTTATGCACGTCTTCATCCTGATGAGGCTATTTGCTTTCTTCACTGCTGGTTTCTTGTTAGATGCTGCTGTTTCTAACTTGCTCTTACTCTTTTTAATCTGACTGTTTATATTTACTGGCATTCTTTTTTAAAATATGTTTTTATATTGTGTTCACACATTATTATGGTTGCATACCAAGGGGAGAAAAACAGGAGAAGGCAGTTGATCACCTCCTCAGATGTTTGACTCCATATCACTAGGGTTGTTCGGTGCCCCTTATAATGCCCCCTATTTAAGGACTGGAAAGCTTGTCCCTTTCGGGGATGGTATGTGCCCCTTATGATAAGAGATGTCTCCAATTTAACTGGAAAGCCTGTCCCTTAAAGGGCTAGCAGGTATCCTTTATGATAATGGATGTCCTTAATTGCGACATCCTGAAGGTCAACCCTGCCAGTCATAAATTGTGATTGTCCCTTATTGCTGTTTTGAAAATGTGGCAACACTACTCTACCCCCTAAGCACTGGCTTGCATTTACAACACACTATTTATTGTCCTTCTTTCTGCTCCCCTGGTTGCAAGAGCTTTAGAACCACCCAGGCAAGATGTACAGTCATCCTTTGCTATTTTTATTCTGTGTAGGGCTAACTGTATTATTCATTTGTCTACTATATTATTTTAAAATCACAGAGGAGGGTGACAGATGGTGGTTGTCAAGCTGGGGGAAATAGAGCACTATTTGACGGTGACTATAAATAATGACAAAAAATGGGGAAAAGAATGAGTGGATTGTACATCAATATTTCACAAGCGTTATTTTCTGCAAATGAGAGAGGAACAATGTTTTGACTATAGCCTTCAGCAGCAACTGAACTGGTGTTTTTGTTTTCTTTTTCTTTGAAAATAAAAGCTGCATTCCATTATCATTATTATTGTTGTTATTATTAAAAGACTGTAATGCAGCATCAAAATAAACCATAAATCTTTTTGCAGTTTATTTCCAGCGGGCCTCATAATCAGTCTTCCCAAAGCTTTACAGATATATATAATCAAGTGAAGCGATCTGCAATCCAGTCTTTCACAAGCTGGAGTAAATGTCTGTATAGCAGGGATGGGTAACCTTTTCATACTCAAGGGCTGCAAGTAATGTTAGTTTGCATACAAAGACACCACCAAACCTCTTGTTTTCACTGGATGCGAAATAAATGATCTGTATGAGGATCATCCTTCCTCCAGGCCAATTCCCTAAGCAGAAAAACAGCTTCTATTCTCCAGTGTTAGCTCAACAGCGTAGGAGGTGTGCTAGGCCCAGGTAGAGCATGACCAAGAAAAGGAGAAGAATTTACCTTCTTGTTTCTGATTTATCCATTTAAGAGAGCACACTCTCCAGGCATTGAGGTGGTTAAAAGGGAAATTTGGATGGAGGGACATATGAGGTGCTAGTCTAAAATCATTCCTTGCTAGAAGAATATGGGGTGGGGCAGCATGAGAGAAGTGCAGGTGATGCGGATCGCACCAGGTGACATCTCGGAGGGGGTGAATGCCCAGTAGGGTGATAGCTCATTGTTGATTCCAAAATCCCATCCCCAGCCATTCACCTTCACCAGTCAGGGCCCATCTGCTGTGTGCCTGCTGTGGCCACAGGTGGAAGTGGGATACTGTTGCCACTGCACAGCACTGCTTTCTTGGTCTGGCAGGGCTGCTTGTGAGCTGCCTTGGGTCTCTTTCTGGTAGAAAAGTGGCATAGAAAACAAACAAACAAACAAACAAACAAACAAGGTCTCCCAGTCCCATTTGAGGGTATCTCCTTTGCATTCAGACCTAGGTTCTATGCTTTGGTTAAGATCCTGTTTAAGACATTAGTGAGAAGTAGTGTACGACAGCCTGAAGCACACAACATTCTTCTGCAGAATCCAAGACTGGAATAAGATGCACTTAGGGCCTGTACAGACCAGCAGAAAGCACAGGCCTATAGGCAGAAACAGGGCTCAGTGTCCTGATGACGCTTGCCCTAACTCTGCCCCCATGGCACCGTGATGGCATGCACCACTCCAGACAGTGCACGCAATTATGACGCACCTCTGGTACTACGTCCAAATGCTGCAGCACCAAAGGGCCACCATACAGCCATGCCACCATGGCTATGGTGCCCCTTCAAGGGCACAAAAGGAGTAGCTTTTTGTGGCGCCATTTTGTGCCCCCAGAGGCCAGATTGGGGCTGCGATGTGAGGTTGCTATGGCCCCAATCCAGCCAGGAAAGGGGCAGTCTGTATAGCCCATTAGTCTGTAAAATCGAGTGGGTAACTTTTGTGGGTCCTGAGCTCAATTTTCTGAGAACTATCATAAAGACAAATTATGGCCCGGTACATACTTTTTTGCGCGGCTTCCCTCCGGCATAAAGCAGGTTCTTTTTACGCCACAGTGGCGGCATAACAAGTGCGCCACTGGTGCACTGGTTATGTAAGTGCCACACAACACTGTGTGGAAGCTGCACGGTGCTTATGTAACAATGGCTGCGCCCATGTATATAGGATTTTGCAAAGAGAATACCAAGGGATATAAGCATAAGAATAACAATATTTGCAGCATGCAAGTTACCTGAAAGTCAGAAAGCATAGGGAAAGCATAGAGTTGGAAGAGACTGCAAGGGCCATCCAGTCCAACCCCCTGCCATGCAGGAAATCCAGATCAAATGCATGCACAATGTCTCAACCCAAACAGCCAGCCCATGTGGAGGGTTTTGCAAAGGGAATACCAAGGGATGTAAGCATAAGAATAACAATATTTGTTAGCATGTGGAAGCTACCTGAAGGCCACAGAACAAGGGAAAATGCATGCACACTGTGTCCCAAACCACAAAGGCACAGGTAGTAGGTGTAGCTTCCGATAACCCCCCTCCCCCAATGAACCAACCTCTTCTCTTGCGTGGTAGTGGCTCTGACTCTTTCTTTCTTTCTTTCTTTCTTTTTTTCTTTCTCTTTCTCTTTCGTTCTCTGCCTCCTCCTCCTCCTTCCCCCCTTCCCTGCTCTTCCATGGGGGGAGGGCTGAGGGCAGAACCAGGAGAGCCAGGAGAGCCAGGAGAGCCAGGACAGCGGAGCCAGAAGGTGAAGGGCAGGGCCAGGAGGGCGGAGAGAGAAGGGAGAGCCAGGAGAGCCAGGAGAGCCGAGCCTGAAGGGCGAAGGGTGGGGCCAGGAGGGCGGAGAGCGAAGGAGGAGGAGGGAGGAGGGCCCATTCAGAGGCCTGGCATGGCCCTGGAGCCCTTGAACAGGACTCCAGGGAGCACACCGGGCCTCCTAGATGGGCGCCACCATTTTGTTTTTTAAAATGGCGGCGAAGTCTCGCGCGACGAGAAAGGTCGCGCGAGACTTTGCCGCCATTTTAAAAAACAAAATGGCGGCCGGAGCGGCGGCAATTGGCGGTGCAATCGGCGGCAGGAGCGAGTGGGGGCCGGTCCTGGCGCCTCCGGGGGCCGGATGTGGCCCGCGGGCCGCAGGTTGCCGACCCATGCCTTAAGGGCAGGAAACTGTCAAATTAACAAGTATAAATTGCTCATGTAAAGTACCCTGTTTACTGATGGTGAATAATAATAATAATAATAATAATAATACAGTCATTCATTTTTTTCTGTGAAAATTCATATAAGGGTGTGTCTTTACCTTTTCTCATTCTATCATTCACTCTCTTTCTCTCTCTCTCAAACACACTCTTAATTACTGATCTATTTTATTAGACTTTATTAACTGCCTTTAACCAGTTTGGGAGGAGGCAATTATTCAAGGATATGTGATTTCATTTGCATTTTACATAGAGCATAGTTTGTATCACTTTTACAAAAATATACTTGGTTGTCCTGTATTCAGGATATATTCCAGCAATGGTAAACATTATTCAGCATAACATCCACTCTAATTGTGCCATTAAAAAGAGAGAAGCTCAAGTCAGCATGCTAGCCTACATTTAAAATATAATAATCCTGAGGTTCATAAAATAGTTAAATGTGATGCTTTGTTGCTGAGATCAATGCGTCTAGGAACTGCCTGCGCATTATAACCATGGAAAATGAAATGGAATAAAAGTATTTCTGAGAAAATCAAGGATTTTCTTGCTGTTTACTTTCACATTAATTTAAGAGTAGTTTGTAATAGAGTGTTATTACATAATCCACAGAGAGTGAAAAGAGACAAATAAAGGTGAGATGATAGCTGTTCTTGGGACATTTTCTGTTCTGGGGGCAGGGAGTGGCTTTTCACGTTTCAATGATAAACAGAATGGATGAAAACATATTTAATAGCAGACAAGTCCCACCGAACACCGTGGAATGTGCTCCTGGATAAGCATACATAGGACTACGCTGTTAATAACATAAGTCTGTGTAGCCCTTCTGTTTTCCTCAGTTCTACTTATTTTTCCTTCCACAGTGATGCCACAAAATACTTTATTAGTCTTCTAACTATAAATACTAGCTGATGTGGTATGAGTGGTAAAATCAGATACAAAAATTCTTATCTGCTCCTTGGCATTACTTTATGAATTTTGGCAGAGGGAAATATAGCTAGAAAAACATACACCTGCTTTTCTCAGTTTAAGATTAATAGCAAACCCGCATGGTATAGTGCTTTGAGCATTAGACTACAACTCTGAAGACCAGGGTTCAATTCCCTGCTCAGCCATGGAAACCCACTGAATGACCTTGGGCAAGTCACACACTCTCAGCCTCAGAAAACCCTGTGATAGGATATCCTTAGGGTCCCCGTAAGTCAAAAACTACTTGAAGGCAAACAATAACAAAGCATGAAGTCCACATAAACTGACTTCTAGCAAGGCACCAGTTATAACTTCCATCAATAGAATATATGAAAGACTCATTTAATAATACTTCATGCCATGAAGCCATTTCCTTCATGCAGTGCAATCCTATGTTATTTATTCATTCAGAAATAAATCCAACTTTGTTCAATGGAGCTTCTAAACCAGCGTGCGCAGAATGGCAGCTTTTTTTGATACCATCTTTCCCAATTTCTGTCACAAGCTGCCCATTCCCTTTGGTTCAGTTAACCATTCTTCTGTATTTTAACAGCAAACCTTTATTTCAGTAACCAAAGAAGTTAACAGTATTACTTCTGTAGAAAGAACTACAGATTC
>NC_056522.1:202580404-202745158 GCF_019175285.1 Sceloporus undulatus
GATTCTTGCATGTGAAGTTCATATTCACCCCGAATCTGCCACAAGCAAATCAGAGGCTCGCACACGCTTTCTGCAGCAAATGCCCCTTAGCGCAGGTACTTTAAAATCGGGGCAAAAGCTATCTCTTTTGAAAAAACCGAGGTTCTGCTGAATATGAACTTGCCCCCGATCATGATCAGGGACAGTTCATGGGATGTAGGTCAGAGGGAGGGCAGAGGGCAGAGCATTCCCTCCCCTTCATCAGTGAAGGAGGAGGAGGAGGAAAGAGCCGAAGGTAGGATGCAAAAAAGGGGAAACTGACAGGAGGCAGGGTGACAGGAGGCAAAAAGGGGGGATCGGGGTCACAGGAGGCAAAAAGGAGGAATCAGGGTGACTGGCAAGGGCTGCAAAGGGCTGTTAGAGGGAGGGTGGGGGGACTGGAGAAAGTGACGGAGGAGGAGGAGGAGGAGGAGGAGGGAGCTGGGGGGGAAAGGGGGGGGGGGAGGATAAAGGAACCAGGGGGAAGAGTCAATTCAGGGCAGGTCAGAGGGAGGGGAGGGTTGGAAGGAAGGAGGAGGAGGAAGACTGCCAAGGGAAATTGGGCTGCAGAGCCAAGCCAGAGGAGGGATGTAGGGAAATCAGACTGCTGAAAGGGCCTCTCTCTCTTTATATTTTTGGCAGTCTATGTGCATGATTTTTTGGGTGACATAGAATGTGTGTATTCTTGTGCTACTTTCATTTCCTCTTGCTCCTGAAACTTAAGAGCCTTTATTATTATTATTATTATTATTATTATTATTATTATTATTATTATTATTATTATGTTATATGCGAATGCTACAATCAGAATGTCTGTGCTACATTTCCCTTTCATTTCCAATTGATTCCATGGGTCTACTTTAGTTGGAGCTGATAGGTCACTCTCTCTCAGCCTCAGTGGAAGGCAATGGCAAACCTCCTCTGAAGAGAACATAAGCAGAACGAAGGGTCAATTCAAGGCAGGTTGGAGGGAGGGCATGAACTGAGCTCGCACCAGGCACCTCCCTCCCCCTTTTTTCTTTTTTAAATTATTTTTGGCAGTCTATGCGCATGCTTTTTGCTTCAGGTAGATATATAGATAGCTAGAATGTGGCTAGCTGCTTGTTCACTTTCCCTTTCATTTCCTCGCTTCCAGCAAAGGAAAAGTTGCAAAGAGCACTTTGCAAGTTTTTTTTCCCTTTGCGAATGAATGCGCCAATGCGAATGTTACAATGTTTCTCTTTCCAATTTGGCAAATTGGCAAATTGATACAGCTTTTGCTACTGTCTCTAAGGAATTCAGGGATAGCCTAGGGGAAAGCGAAAAAGAATGCATGGCATCGCATCCTTTTCTGGCATTCCAAGGTGAGGAATTTATTATTATTATTATTATTATTATTATTATTATTATTATTATTATTATTGTGTATGAAGCATTCTGGGGTGCCAAGGAGGGAGGATACAGGATGCAGAGATAGCATTAGCTTGCATTTTGTGGTTGAAAACGGGACCAAGGGAAGATCATAACCTGCACTGACCCAAATACCCACAGCACACACACACAGAGGAGGTTTTTAATTTGACAGAATCTGCGCATACCGGTGACTTTAAAATAAAAAAAAGGAGGGGGGAAGGACACTTCCAATTGCCCAATGAGTGCAGGATTGTCACCTATGACGATTGGGGAACTAAATTTGATTGACAGGAAAGGTGCCTTCAATTTAACCCGCTTTTTCTGATAGGGCATTCAGGGTTAAAATACCCTGATTGGTAGTCAGCACTTGCTTCCAGAGGGATTCAGGGAGAAGGAAATCGAAGCTTCCCAGTTCCTTCCAGCGCAAATAGCTCAGTGTGAATAGATCCTAAGACATGAATTGTGATTGATGAAGTAGCTTGCAACACTCCACTTCTCATTTGCTGGTTGGACTAATAGAAGAGAAACAATATTTAAAAAATAAAGAAGGAAGTATGCTTGTTAACTAGTTGCAAGTCTTACTCACAGATTTTTAAAACCACTTTTGCACAAATGTATAATATTAATCTCCTCCTTTAATGTGAAGTGATTGCCTGGTGGATCTGACCTGATGGATTTGTCAAGCATGAGCAAGAGCCAGTGTTACTCAGAGAACATTTAAAGCCTTCCACATATGCACCTTCTTCCTTTACAATTCTTACTTGAGCCATAGTAGCTGTCTACTATGGAGAGCTACTATGATGGCTAATATTGATTGCCAGTGGGGCATAGTGGTTTGAGCAATGGACTACAACTCTGGAGATCAAGTTTTGATTCTCCACTTGACCATGGAAGCCCACTCAGTGATCTTGGGCTTCTCAGCCCCAGATAACCCCAAGAGAGTTACTTTTGTTTAGTTTCTCTTTCTTCTCATTTAGACTAGTCCAGGCAGAAGTCAGAAGAGCCCTTAACCTAGCTCCAGTGAAGTGCTAGCTCTCTTACACTGTCGTGCTACAAAATTATTGTAGTTTGACACTGCTTTAATTTTCATGGCTCCACCTTATTGAATCCCAGGATTTGTACTCTGTTGGGCCACCAGATCTTTCTCACAAAACTACAAATCCCAGAATTCCATAGCACTGCACTGTGGCAGTTAAAGTGGTGTCAAAGTGCATTCATTCTGCAGTGCAGATGCCACCTATGTCTCCCTAAATTGGTTACAAAACAGGATCAAACAACCACATTGGGCAGGTAAATGAATTGAATCATGTTGTATCTTGAATGGCAGAAAGAAATCTCTTTCAGGAGCAGTTCTTCTAATCTAGAGTTTGGAAACAGTAGCACTAGTGCTAACGCATTAATGTTAAATCATTACAGGAATGTATTAATAGTAAACTGTTAGATTATTCAACTTAAAAATCATTTTAGTTTACTAGAACTGGATACAAATTGACACCTTCCAATATCCTTCAATGGTAGCAAATTAAAATAATGTGCAGTGTTAATTGTTACTCAACAGTATTACATTCACTAACACAAAATTCAATACACTGGCAGTAATTAACTAATTAATTCCAAGCTCACTTCTATTCTCTAGTACCATCTCTTCATTTTACTGCCTCTTCTAGTTCTCTATGCCTTGGTTCTCTGGTGTTTTCTATATCCATCAGAGAGATGTTTGAGAAGTGTGGCATTGCAGCAGAAGCCGCCTTGAGTCCCTATACTGGGAGGGAGGTGGAATATAAATAAACATACGATAGAGGAGAAATCAGCGAGTGTCTAGACTTCCCTGCTGCACTCTGTGACACGGGTGTCACAAGGCAGGTGTGAGGGTGTAGGCCATACTGGGTGACACTCTAAAGAAGGTGACACCACTGTTCCCCAAACATCTGCATTTTGGCAGAAATGGCTGTGGCATTCACTTGCATCCCTTTAAAACACTGAAAAGATTGGGGGGGGGGGGCGCGCAAGGCTCAGTGGGAAGAGAAAGGGGAGGCCCCAGGATTATTTTTTAAACTAAACTTTTAAATTTTAATTTTTTAAAAATTTGCTTTAAAAACATCACATCCTACCAATTTTTAATTTCAACCACATGAAACTATGTACATGTAAATACATTTAGGCTGTAATTTAAAGGTATAATTTTAATTTTAATAGATATGTCACATCTATTACCTTGACATTCAGCTATATACAGGAATTATAATTTAATAATATAATAATAATAATAATAAAATTTATTTGTATCCCACCCCTCTGAGAACAATCGGGGCAGCTAACAAAGTTAAAAATACAAAACATATAAAATCCCTGGTACCCTCCCCTCCTTAAAAAAGTATTAAATTCAATGCAATCTTTAAAAAACAGAACAAAAAACAACAACAAACAAACATACATACAAGTTAAAAACTGACCAGAAGGTCAACAACATCATACCAACAAGCAACCAGTGGGAGCAGCTGTATCTTTCCCAGACCGAACTAAGGCCGAGTTCTCTATTCCGGGAAGGCCTGCCAGAAGAGATCCGTCTTAACAGCCTTTTTAAAGCTGTCTAAGGATGTAAGTAGACGGATCTCATCCGGCAGGCCATTCCACAGTCTGGGGGGCGACGATGAAAAATGCCCTCTGGGAGGTAGTCGAAAGCCTAGATTTTTGTGCCTGAAGTAGGCCTCTCCCAGAGGAGCGGAGTGCGCAAGGAGGATTGTAGGGGAGAAGGAGGTCACGAAGATAGGTTGGACCCAAGCCATTTAGGGCTTTAAAGGTGATAACCAACACCTTGTACTGGGTCCGGAAGGTAATGGGCAGCCAGTGGAGGGACTTTAGAACCGGGGTAATATGGTCCCTCCTGGATGTTCCAGAAATTACTCTGGCTGCCATATTCTGGACTAGTTGCAGTTTCCAGACCAAGCACGAGGGTAGCTTCTGGAACCATGATGCAACCGTGTACACAGGTGCCACCATTGTGACATAAAATAACCCGGTTTTTCCTCCAGAGGGAAGCCACACGGTTTGGCGATTGCGGTTTCCCTCCGGAGGGAATTAGGCTGGTCTGTTCTGCGCCTTTGTTTACTTTCAGTATTTCTTCTTTCCTGTTGAAGTTGTCCCGGTCCACTCCACAAACCCCTGCAAAAACAACACTCAGATTAACATATAAGCCACTTCCTTCCAACTAAGGGACACTACTCAGGTATATATTCCCCACTAACTTCCATGTCACCACCTTCTGAAGATGCCAGCCACAGTTGCAGGTAAAATGTCAGGAATAAATTCTTCCAGAACATGGCCACATAGCCCAGAAAACCCACTGAAAACTATAGATGCCAACCATGAAAGCCTTCGACTTCATATTATCATTGACTTTCCTGAGTCTGATAATCTTTCACATCCATTAGTAAAATAGCCCCCTTTATCTGTGGGTTTTATAACTATAGATTGGTCCTTACTCAGAGTTTGAAGAGCTGCATATTTTGGATTGGATAAATTTGAACTAATGGATGTAAAGGATTATTGGGCAGAAATACTCAGACAACTCAATGATAATACTCTCTGTTTACAAAAAAAAAATCAATTATGATCCGAGCATATAATCTATCTATTATCAATCGTTGTCTATACAGCAGAAGCATTAGGATACATACAGGATATGGCACCTAAATGTTTAATCAGTCTTTATCTTAGAGTACCTGGGATATATGCACTCCCCAAAATTAACAAGCCAGAAAGACCATTGCCAGACAGGCCTATGGTATCATGCTCTAATAAATAAATAAATAAATAAGGTATCATGCTTAATAAACAGGAGTAGCCACTGATTATAGCACTCTATATGTTTTCAGTCCATTATTCTATTCATATAACCCTGCTTGTTTTTAGGTTTGCCGCCTGCATTTCCAGACCTACTATTGCTCATGTTCTACTTCATTGCACACATACTATATGAAGCCCTTGCTCAACCATCTCAGAATATTCTGGAGCAGTGATCATGCAACATAATTTGGGTACGCAGTCCTCTCTTGGGACAGTTTTTGACCAATACACATTCAGTATATTAAACTGACTGACAATTAATATCAATGAACGAATGCATAATAAATAGGATTAATAAACCAATATCCCAGGTGATTCTGAAAGTAGATCCAGTAATCCCTTGGAAATTAAATATAATTCATGATGTTTGGTAGCTAGACCTAATAATGATCTGGCTGTACATCAGAGACATATTTCCTGTATATAAAAAATACAACTCAGTCTGGTTGACTGATGAAAACTCCAGGATGCTAGGTTATTCTTGTAAGGATGTTATGGTGTGCAAAAATATAAAATCAAATCAAATAAAAGAGTAATGTAAAAAATTATCCCATCAAATGTGGTCAGGAGGCAAGAAGCAGGATTGAAACAGCAATGCAGACACTGGATTTCTATTTCTAAGGTGTACATAAGTCATACACTAGTAAATTTGAATGATAAAGTATTTTAAAATATTAATAGCAAACTGCAAGAACATAATGTATATGCATTCTATAAACATTGTATGACATATGATAAAATATGTTACCATATGCCAATTCTTTTTTCTTTTCTTTTCTCCTTTATATACATTTCTATTCATTGTATTTTGTTAAGTTTAAATTTACACACACACACACGTATATATGTATGTTTTGCATGAACTGTTCTCAGTGCCTACTTTGCTATTCATGCTGTTAAACCTTTTTTATATGGTCTCATATTTCTTCTGCATTGTCCACTTTATCTGCTTATGGAGACAGAAGAAAAAGCATAGCAATAAATATGTAGCATTTAATATCAGATTTACTTTCTTCAACCAACGACCTTGTTCCAAGCAACTTTTTGACATGTCATTTAAAGGCAGACAGCTACTAATTGAATGAGCTGTGAGTTGAAGTGTTTGCAGCCCTTTAATAATTCATCTAACATCGCACACCGTAAAACAGCAGCTTAGCGGAAACAATTTGAAAGAAGGAAATCATCAGTACTTTGTGCAGCCTATTACAAAAAATGCTGCTCCTTTTTGCTTTTGTGATCAGCTAATTTTCCCCCGGACGTTCAAAAATGACACTTGTTAACTGCAGAGTTTTATGGTGCTGTAACAACCAGTTCTTTACAATAACAGATGAATTTAGTAATTAAGTTTAAATTTAATTAATTGTGGTGGGTTTTTTTTAGCCCATCCTTTCTTAGCATGCTCAGGAAAATAATCCCCAAGGACAAGGTGCTTAAAAAGCAGTGTTACACTGTAGAAATAATGCAGTTTGACACCACTTTCAGTTCTGTAGCTCTGTGCTATGAAATCCTGGGATCTGAAGTTTTACAAGGTCTTTTAGCTTCTCTGCCAAAAGGTACTGGTACCTCACAAAACTACAAATTCCAGGATTCTGTAGGATGAAGCCATGGCAGTATAGATGTACGCTTGGAGAGCTGGTTTTTAAAAAAGAGTTACCAACTCTTATTTAAGGATGTGAAATTCTTCATTCTACATCATGGACAGGAATTGAGCAGTCTTCCAGGTGTTGTTGAACTCAAACTCCCACCATCCCTCACCATTGGTTATATTGTCTAGGGCTGCTGGGAGTTGCAGTCCACCGACAGCTGGACGGCTGCAAAGTTCCCACCTCTGGCCCAATTGTTTTTACGCTGATATTTTGTCAATTATTTTAATTGTATTTTAAATCATTTATAATCCATGCACTTTTAAATGGATGTATTGTTTATTTTATTAACTCTTGTAGTATACCATTTTAGCTAAACTTCTTTTTTAAATTATTAAGTCAAGGAAAAAGTGGGCTTTAAATTGAATAAACAAACAAACATGGTAAGTCACCACAAGAGTTCTACTGGCTCAGTTGATCTAATCTAGTTGGGACTAAGAAATAGATGTAGTTTAGATTTAGATTTAGAAATAGATTTAGTCCTATAACAGCACATTCTAACTACTCAGGATGTTATACGTAAACCCTCCATGTGAAACAGATGTAGTTCCCCATCTCTATCACTTTAGACTGAGGGACTGAAGATCCTTGCCACTTGTCAACTAATCTGGATTCTGTCTTGGGTTCTGTCAGGTCAAAACCCATTGTAAATTTTATGTCTTTGGTCCACACCTTCTTCCGTGTTCCAATTGTATAATGTGGCCAATGTTTTGTACCTGTTTATTCATGCTTTCCTTAATTACCTCTTCCTCTGTCTTCTAGCATTTTGTGATTTTTTTCCTATTAAATGATTGTTTTCTGAACATTATAATAATTCAAAATTTTTCTCTCTATTCCTTCTATTTTTAGATCCATCTTAAATCTTTTTATTTCACACAGAATACTGTTTTTGTTGTTACCTGCCCTTGAGTTGATCCCAAATCATGGCGATCCCACGGATGAGACAAACCCAAGACTCCCTGTTTTCCACTGCTCTGCTTAGGTCCTTGAAATTCATGCCAATGAGCTCCTTAATAGAGTCTACCCATCTAGCATGTGGTTTTCTTCTCTTTCTACATCCCATCACCTTTCCTAGCATTATTGTCTTTTCCAATAAGTCATTCCTTCTCATTATGTGACCAAAGTATAACAACCACAACTTTATCATCTTGGCTTCCAAGATGAGATTCCAGATTGATCTGTTCTAGAATCATTTGTTTGTCTTTTTGGCTGTCCATGGTATCCTCAGCACTCTTCTCCAGCACCACATTTCAAATTAATTGATTTCCCTCTTATACACTTTCTTCACTGTCCAGCTCTTTTACATGGCAATAGGCAAATCAATGGCTTGTACAATGTAAAGACGAAGGCTTTCATGGCCAGCATCCAAAGGGGTTGTTGTTTTTTTTTTGTGGGTTTTTCAGGGTATGTGGCCATGTTCTTAAAGAGTTTATTTCTGACGTTTCAGCAGCATCTGTGGTTGGCATCTTCAGAGAATGCTGGCAGAATGCAGCTACATAGTCTTAAAAACCCACAAAAAACAATGGTTTGTACAATTCTAACATCAATGCTCAGTTGTATATTCTTTTCATTTTAGGATCTTTTCTGATTTTTGCATAGTTGCTTCTTCTGATCAGTGTTGGACCCAAAGTAAGGGAATTCTTTTATGCTTCTACTGTTTGCTATTTTTGTTTTCTTTGTGTTCAGCAATAAGCCTGCCTTTGCACTTTCTGCTATGATCTTTCTTGGTAGTTGTTTCAGGACTGCAATATTTTCTGCTAGTAGTATGATGTCATCTGCATATCTTAGATTATTGATATTCTTTCCTCCTATCTTCATTCCTCCTTCTTCTGTGTGCTTCAATAGATAGGGTGAAAGGATGCAGCCTTGCCTGTCCCCTTGTCAATTGGAAACCATTCTGTTTCTTCATATTCTTTTCTAACAATAGCCTCTTGTCCTAAATACAGATTACTCATCAGAAGTATCAGATGTGGTGGCAATCCTATGTCTTTGGGAACGTTCCATAGCTTTTCATGATCTATGAAACCAAAGACTTTGCTATAGTCTATTAAAAACATGCTGATCTTCTTTTGGAATTCTTTCGTGTGCTCCATTAGCTGTCGTATGTTTGCAATGTAGTCCCTAGTGCTTCTTCCTTTTCTGAACCCTGCAGTGATGGCGAACCTTTTCACGTTCACATGCCGGGGCAGGACTTCTGCCTCATCCCCCAGGATGGGGCTGCATACCAGAGGTGGGAGTTCTGCCCCCCCCCCCCCCCGGATGGGGCCGCATACCAGCGGTGGGACCTCTGCCCTCTGAAGCGGGCATTCTTCCCCCACCCTTTCCCCAGCCCCCAGCTGTCTCTGAGAGACAGCTGTGGGTCAGCAATGGCCTCTGAGCCTGTTGGGGGTCAGGGAAGAAGTGGGGAAGAGGAGGACTGGGAACGCTTTTCCTGCCCCAAGCTGTCTCTCCGGAGATAGCTGGAGGCCAACAAAGGTCCCTGTGGAGGAACCACTGGCACGTGCCAGTCGCTCCTTCTCCCCCCACTCTTTTCCCGGCCTCCAGCTCTCTTGAAGAGGCAGCTGAAAGCCGGGAGAGGGCTAGGATGAGGAGCTAGAGGCGCGTGCCTCTGGCTCCTTTTCTCCAGTGCCATTTTCTGGCTTCCAGCTGTCCAACTGGAGGCCAAGAAAAAGCAGGGAGGAGGAGGAGGAATAGGCACACACATGCCTGTTCCCCCTTTTCCCAGCCTGTACCTGGCGTAATGGTGTTGCGTGCCACCCGTGGCACGTGTGCCATAGGTTCGCCATTACAAATCTATGGGATTTCTCTCTCCATGTATAGTTGGAGTCTGGGTTGCAGAATTTTGAGCATAATTTTGCTTGCAGAATTCTGACCCTAGTATTATGTCCATAACCATCTATCCATCAAAAATACAATCACATTTATTACTTCACCTATCAACTTATCATAACCCATGAATTTTATAGGGTTTTCTTAGACAAGAAATACTTAGAGGCACCTTATGTTTCTAAACAGGCATCGGTGAACACATAGGCATTCAGTGAGTAATCTCCTAGAGCAGTGGTCCCCAAACTGTACTCTTTAAGGGATTTTGGACTTCAACTCCCAGAATCCCAGACTATTGGTCAACATGGCTGAAGCTTCTAGTAGCTGAAGTCCAAAATCTCTTAAAGGGCACAGTTTGGGGATCACTGTCCTAAAGCATTGTTTTTACAGCAACCATTACATCCATTAGCATCTTTAATGGGCATCCATTACAAATATAATGGGACATATATCTATTTTAACATAGACTAATTGGTTCTTACTAGTACTACTAGTTTCTCTTACTAGCATTGTCTATTCCAGTGATGGTGAACCTTTTAGAGGCCGAGTGCCCAAATTGCAACCCAAAACCCACTTATTTATTGCAAAGTGCTGTGTCCCTCTGGCTTTTCAGTAACAAATTCTGGAAAACTCTGTGCTGGGGCGACGGCACATGTGCCCACAGAGAGAGCTCTGAGTGCCACCTCTGGCACGCGTGCCATAGGTTCATCATCACTGGTCTATACTTTACCAATATGTGTGGCCAGTTTATCAGTTTATCAGGAACAAGCATGTCTGTGATTAACAGTATTCTTCATCAGTGCAAAGTGCAAAGCAGGATAATCTACTGGCTTTATCTCTGCTCCTTTTATTTTCTCTAGCCTTGTCCAGGATATCAGCGTCCAATTAAAATAAAGGTTGCTTGTTTCTGATATCCAGTCAAAACAAAGATCTTAGCTATAACTCTACCTGCAGTACAGTTGGAGTACTTGGCTGCCTGCCATCCTAATTACAACAGCCATTTTATCTACTAGGAGGTTATTATAGGTCAGATCTGCTAACATCTCACAGTCCTGTTAGAACTGCCAGCTTTCTCTTCTCTTCTCTTATTTTTGTTTGAGGAAGTGTATTTGCTCATTATGTTCTTAATGATACATACACACATATTCAAACACCTTTAGCTCTCTCCGTTATATCTTAAACCCTATATTTTATACTCTGGACACCCTGTATTGTTGGCGCGGCCATTTGGTTCCTTTTCATGCCGCTTGTAAGGTGTAATAAGTGCCCTCCAGTGGTGTGATGAGGTGTCCTGAGCGATGCACCATTTGGACACGTCGCACAGGACACGTCATGGATGCGCGCCCTGTGTTGGCGGAGCCATGCAATCATGGCGGCACCCACATGTACTAGGCTTCAGGAGCATGCAGCTACTGAATGCTCCCAAACCCTAGTATCGCCACCAGCATGCCCCTTTCTGCCCATCTGTCTCGGGCCTGAGATTTCTATCTTGATCTCCAAGATAACCCAGGTTTGTTCATGCCAGACTCAGAGTTTGGGCTGTGCATTGTTTGGACAACAACAAGAGGACAGGAAGAGGCCCAAAGAAACAGGGCTGAGAAAATTAAGTAAACTTCCTAAGAAAACAGGACTTATCACAAGGACCCAGTCACCCAAGAAGCATCAGGATAGACAGAGCTGTGTGTGTGGTTCTTGATTAACTTCATTGTTTGTGTGTTGCTTATGACACAAGGTTGAAACTCTCATCTCTTGCAAAATAAAGAAATTTCAAAGGCTTCGTAATAGTCAGTTTAGCTAAATTATTCATGGGGACCCGGTTTGCTGGAGCCTTTACCCTCCAGTTATGTCAAGCTGGGCATTTAATTTAATTAATATGGTACTATTATATTAAATCATGCTCCACAGCTATGAGAATTAGAGCAGTGCAGGCCTCATATAAGTTTATGACAGAGGTAGGGCCTCTGCAGATGGCTGTAGATTTAGAGCCAAGTGTTAATAATATACTGTTTCTTTCCGCACCAGAAGAGTGAGAGAGATTCCATACTTTAAAGTGGATTTCTATAAAGGGTTGCACTTGTACTTATACAGTATTTCTAAGAAAGCTTTTTGAATAAGAAGGGCAACACTTTAGGAAAGGGGGGGATTTTGCTTCAAGTGATACTTACCCTTTTTGTGCTGTAGTCATTTCGATATGCTTCCATTACCTACCTATTCTAGAATGAATTTTAGAAAAAGAAATACAGTAACTGCATTAGTAATTCAGAGTGCTAATTGGCTAGTTAGAAATGGTATCATAAACCCACTTTACAGCAATGTGTTTATTTTATCCTGATAGCCATACAATTCTGTAGATGCATCATTTCTTGACTATTCTGAGAAGCTGTTTTAAAATATGTAATGTGAAAGGTGCCCACAGAAATTCATGAAGAAATCTAATAAAGCTAGAATGGGGCACCAGTGTGGCTCCTGATTCCCAAACCTAGCAGCAAGCAGCAATAATAATAATAATAATAATAATAATAATAATAATAATAAATTTATTTATATTCTGCCTTTCTACAAAATGCAATCGGGGCAGCTTACAAGATTAAAATATACAGTCCAAACCCTCAACCCATTGCTCATTCTAATGCAGTACCTAGTAAAGTTATTATTAAAATACCGAGTTGTTGTTTATTATCCTACGAATGCAAATTTTGAATCAAATGCAGCATGTTTGAATTTCCATTAAAAAAGATGTAGTCAAAGCCATAGTCTCAGGGTTCAGCAAATGATGATGTATTTAAATACCATCACGACCATCCCAGACTTCCTCGCAGGCTAAATCAAGCCATCTATTTGATACAAAACCCTCATGCTCCATTACCTTGCATCCAGACTGGAGGTACTTTTCAGTGTTTAAACACTTTTAATGAGCACATGAAATAATAAGATAGGAGTCAGACCAGGGTTTTCCATCTTTGATGGTAGCATGTGTAGTGGGGGCAAAGTGAAAGATGTCTCAGGAGCTTATTGCACTGCCTCCGGTGCCTGACTTACCTCTTCCAAATTTGGCTCAAATTCAGAAGTTAGGCTGATTTTATCACATGGACTTTTATCTCAAAACAGCTTCCCATTAATAAAACTGATGGACAGAATCCTGTTGCAGACTTTGTAAGCGTACTTATGTCAGCGGTAATTAGAACTGGGCAGTTCCACCATGCCCATATTCAATAAAGGAACCATAAAGTGACCAATGTTCATTGAGACTAATGTGCATTGGTCCTGTTGTGCATCAGGACACTGCTTAGGGAGTCCCAATACACATCGGGACACTCTTGCTGGTGTCCTTTTATGCATCTTCACAATTCACTAACAGGATATCTTAGTGCCTCTGCTACATGGCTAAATATACTTAAAGTTATGAAACATACACAGGGATAAAGCCTTGGTGGTGCAATGGTTAACTGTTGGTACTGCAGCCACAAGACTGTGAGTTCGATCCCAGGGCTCCAACACTGATTCAACCTTCCATCCTTTTGTAGGTCAGTAAAATGAGTACCCAGCTTGCTGAGGGCAATTAGCTTACAGATTGTAAACCACTGAGAGAGTGATGAGTTCACTGGTAAGCAATATAGAAATGTATATGCTATTGCTTTTGTGGATTCCTGTAGACATGTTCACAGGAGAATGTAAACTTGGCATATTTCTTTTCCATCCCCTAGTCCAGAAATAGTTTCTGAATATTCAATATTCAATGGTAGTTACTTCCAATGTCAGCAGGATGGTGAGTCTGCTCTGTGATTTAGCGAAACATTAAAGGAAGTACCCAAGTTGTTATACCTATTTGGGAGATAGGATTTAGCATATTAGATAGCGTGTTTAAAATTTACAACAAAATCTGGAGTGAATTCACTACCCCACTAACATGGAAGCTACTAACCACCACTATGAGTGTTATCCTTCTGATATAAGATGTGCGTCCATCTTTGTCTGTCAGATAACTGGTCAAATCAGAAAACACACAAGTACAAAGAAATGAAGATTAGTAAGCACTGCTTATGAAATGCTCTTGTACTATGCAAGACGCTCCTCTTTCCATAGCTTCTATACAGCTTCACACTTGATAGTGGACAATTGGTTCACTAGACAGGGACAGATAAGCTGCTGACAGACAGTGTCTTTCCCATATCCTGTCAGGAAGCAAAGACAATTTGCATTTGTCCAGACAGTATGAAAGCAGGTCAAGTTTACGGTAGTTTGATATATGTTATTTACAGTTAGGTTTACATTAAAGCTTTTTAACTAGAAATTATCAGGCATTTGCAGTCCTTAAATAATGTAGAAAGGAATAAGGATTGGCATAAAAATCAGGTAAAACTGACTGGGAGCTTAAATGTGTCGAATGACTGGATGGTTTATACAGCCATCTCAAACCTTCCTCTGTTCTATCAGCCCCTTGTGAGCTATGAAGAATATCCTGAAATTACTGTTTGAATATTAAGAAAATTATGGCTGGCATTCAGTATTAGAGTTATGAATCCGTAACAGGCCTGTATTCAGTAAAATTGCATAGTTGTACTGAAAACCTATGAAAATGCACCCCAGTCTGCCTTTAGAGCCAGCAGCCAAATTGGGAGAAGGAGACCCATTCAGCTTCCAACTGGGGAACAAGGAAGATTGTATTTGTACACATCCCTCCCATCAGTGAGTGAGTGTGGCACTATTAAAAGCAGAACCCTGTTGCAATTCCTTGTTGCAGCCTTGCTGGCTGGTGGGAAGGGAAGAAAAACCCTGACTGGAAGCTGACCAGACCTCCTTTGTCCAGTGGTGTCCCCACATGTGGTGTCACCCGGTTTGTGAGGGGGGCTGCTAAGGGACCTGCATGCTCACCCCTTCTCCTGGCCCTTCACCCCCTCTTCTCACCCCACAGTGGGAGGAGGACTCAACCAGGTGTCACCCCTCTTCTGGTCCACACACCCCTAATGACACCACTGTCTTTGCCTGCTTTGCCTGCTGGCTCTTAAGGTGGACTGGGAGGGGGCAGGGGTGAGACATGAGATGTTACTTAGTTCAGTCTCTATAAGAGGGGCTGTACACACAGACCCTAAGGGACGGTGTGACACCGCCCCTTTCCTAGCTGGATTGGGCCGTGGCAACCACACACTGCGACCCTGATCTGGTCTTTCCAGGGCACAATAGCCACAGCTATACAATGCTCCTTTGATGCTACATTGTGTGGACGCAGTGTTGGAGGAGCGCCATGATGCCACACACCACGTGGAGTGGTGCACGGCATCATGGCACCCTGCAGCAGAGTCAGAGCATGCGCCATGTGGATGTGCTGCTTGATTCCACCCACAGACCGGCCTTAATGGCTGGTCAGAAAAGCCCCTAAGTCACCAATTTAGGATATCAATGAATATTAACCTTTAAGGCAGGATTAGTCAATGAGCAACCTGCATGCCACAAGCTGCACAAGTCCCCCTCAGTGCATCCCAGTTTTTTTTTAAAATGACATTACAGCTTGCCACAAAAGTTCAATGGCAAACTGCTAAATGCACCATATAGTGCATGGGGAAAGGAACTGAATGCACTATCATCAATGGGATGGTCAATATCACAATCACTATCATAGTCAATTCAGTTCCTTTTAGATTGATATCAATAGTCAACATCACAGTCAATTGCATACCAGTGAAAGTCAATTTAGGTGTATTTACAGTTCATTTATATCTATAAGTATAAATTCAATAATAATTAAGTCTGAAGGGGGGATTTCATTTATTAAAAATGAGAGAGGAATTGTAATGAATTTAGCAATAGTTCATAAATAATTAATTTCAATTAGTTTTAGCTTAATTAATGTGTTTTTTATATGCAGATGTTTTAAGGGTTCTTTTTTCTTACAAAAGTTTTAAAAGCCTTTTTTAAAAAAAGGAAAAGTAAAAAAAGCATGGCTTGTGGGCACAACCAGCTTGTAAAATAGCCTCCAGCTCAGTAAAAGTCACCCATTCCTGTTTTACGTGAATGTCTTGATATTCCATGTACTTCAAGAGGGGTGTGGAAGAGGGAAAGATGATGTGCCTTTGCCTTTAAAACATGAAATTACTGTGTCTAAAGGGGGGGGGTGTCTTCTTTAGACTGAAAAATACTGTCATTACATCAACAACATTTACTGGCACACTTTGGCTAAAATCCAACAGACACAGGTTTGGTTGTAGCTGTCTTGGCTATGCAGATATAGAAAATAAAATATAGCAAAATAAAACACACACACATAAAGACAAACATTGTAGTGATATCTTTATTAGGACAACAAATGGTACAAAATACATAATACAAGCTTTTGAAGTCCACAGGCTTCTTCATCAGGCATGGATGTTAAAAGTAATTTTAAGAGAAGAAATGTGATGATGGAGGTACCAGAGCTGTATCTTTCTTGAGATGGTAAAGCTGAATTTAACATAATATTGGTGGGACAGTTATGCATGCTGATTCCCCACTTGATTGCAATGACTCTGAAAGGTACTAAACTAACACCACAATCTGAGTAAACAGCATATCATAAATGTAGTAATGGAAAAAAACACAACCTTACAACTCTATCATTGGTTCTTCACGGCAATATTCATTTAGAGGGGGGTTGCCATTGTCTGAGGCTGAGAGCATATGACTTGGTTAAGGTTGCTCAGTGGGTTTCCATGGTTGACCAGAAATCCAATCACTGGTCTCCCAGAGCTCTAGTCCAAAACTCAAACTGCCACAAAACACTGGGTAAAGTTACTACATGTAGGCTGACAACCTCAGAACTAGGAGTTGGCCTTTGTTTCAAAACAGCTGATTGCGGAAAGTCATTAGTCCTTTAAATTGCATTATACAACTTATCAGCTATAAAAGACAAGTTTCTTTGGCAAGGAGTTTACAGTTTAAATAAATAATGTCCGAGGATGAAAGAAGAGGATATTAAAATAAGAATGAAAGGAAAATTATAATGTTAGTTTAGAGCAGGGATGGGGAATTATGAGGGTTACTGGACTGCTGTTCAAAGCATTCTCCACCATTAGCTGTGCCGGTGACCACAGCTGGGAGCTGCATTTCAACAACATCTGGGGGATCATATACTTTCCACTACTGGTTTAGAGTGTGAAAGAAAAGGGGCATCCTTCTAACTTTCCATTGGTACCTCCACCTCCTAGTAGGTTAAACATAGGTGCAGTACTGACGCACCAAATGCACGTCCCTAACCCTAGTACAGTGCGGCACTGTAACAATGGTGGTGCCCTGTGTATACAGGCACCGCCATTGTTACGTGATGGACGCATAGATTCAACATGCCACACCACGCTTGTGACATCGCAAGTGCACCATTGGCACACTCTGATGTCACAATGGCGGCACAAAAGAACCCGCTTTTCACAGGTTCTTTTTCCTCTGCAGGGAAGCTGCGCAGTTTGGTGGTTGCGGCTTCCCTGCGGGGCAAAAAAAGGCACCAGCAGGCCTCCCTTTTGGGGAGGTCTGTACCGCACCATAGGAAGACAAGAGTACCAGTACTTTTTTATTTTGACCTTTGTACTGGGGCGATGGATATGCTGAGAAATGAAGTGCTACATAAGGCTGCATTCCTCATCATTCCATATCCTCCAGCTATTCCAGTTTGACATGGACAGTCCTAATTCATCTTCTGTCATCTCATTTTTTTTCCAGCTGCTTCTACAATGTCCCCATTTCTCTCTCCTACTACTACTGTCCCCTTCTGTCCTCAGCTAACTTCAGCTGCTGCAAACTAAGATCAAAGTCCAAAAGTAGTTTGCACTCAGTTAACTCAGCAGGCAGAGAGACGAGAGGAGGGAGTAGAACCTTACCCTTTCCAGTAGGCTCAGGCAAAAGCAAGCAGCTGCAGCTTCTCCTACTTTGTCTGCTTTTCCTCATTAATACATTTTGCCATCTTGACCACACTGGTGTTGCTTGGCTGCATGTGTCCCCATTTTCATCTAAGAAATGTTGGGGGAGAGGGGTCTCCCAAATTTTCCCTCCTAGAATGCCCTTGAGGCCCATATAGTAGAAAGGAAGGTGGCACTGTCTTAGGCCAATAACACACTACACCAGTGGTTCTTAAATGGTGAGGTGGGATCTCCATGGTGAGATGTGAGAGTTGCTCAAGGGTGTATGAGACTTGGAGGCTCTGATTCCTCCTTCTCCTCTTCCCAAACTTTTTCTTTCCTGAAAGAGAGGAGAAAGGCAAAGAGAGTGCTTGAAGCCTATGCTTGAAGGAGAAGGAGAGCTATTTCCTTAAGAAATGTTAAAATGTAAATATACACAAATGTCTGAACAAAAATACACACACTAAAGAAACAAAATATTTGTATTCACATACTACATAGAGCAGTAGCATGATGTTTACACAGTGGTATCACTAGGGGGTGCTGACCACACCAGGTGACACCATAAGCTTTACTTTAAAATGCTTTAAGAGATGGTGGTAATGGGGTGAAGTTCAGTGAGAGCAAAAAGGAGGGCCCCCAGAATTTTTTAAAATTCAAATTTCAAATTTCAAAATTTTAATTTTTAAAAAAAGTTAAATTGTTTTTTAAAAATATTTTTTTAAATCTTCTTTAAAAAAACATCACATTTTAACCAAATCTTCACTATGTATATGTAAATACATTTAGGCTGTGCATATGATATTATAATTTGAAGGTATAATTTTAATTTTGCTAGTTGTTTATGTTACAACTATTAGCATTACATTATGATTTATGAGTAATATTAGTGCAAACAAGCATTACTAAGGATTCTGTATGGTGCGAAATGGGAGGCAGTCAGTGGGAAGGTGATACCGTGAGTTACCACACTAGTGATACCAACACTAGTGACACCACTGTGTCTGCATGTAAAGGGGGGGGGGTAACAAGAGTAAAAGTTTGAGATCCACTGCACTACACTCTTACAGCTCTATCATTCCACATTTACTGCTCTGGCGGCCTCCTGTGGCATTCTGGAGTTTGTAGTTTAGGGAGGCCTAAGAGCTTTCTGGCTGAGAATTCTAAGTGCCCCTCCCTAAACTGCAAATCCCAGGATTCCACAGGAGGCAGCCAGATCAATTAAAGTGGAATAATAGTGCTACAACAGTGTAGTTTGATATTGTCGTCACATAGCATGTCCACCTCTTGGAAATTTTTAAAAAAGAGTCAGCCTAGCATATTTTCCCCATCATGCTAAGAGTATATGTCCTTGTTCAAGGACAGCAGAGAGGAGGTGTGGAACCAACTTGGTATTCTAGCAGAATGAGGTTTCGCCATAAGAGGCAGCAAGCGAAGTAAAACATTACCTAACCCTAATGGTTAATATTTTATCATATAGCTCTATTACAGTACTTGCTGCCAGCTCAGTATGCACTTCTGCCAATTTTTTTAATAGTAGCAACAACAAGAAAAATATTCAAATTCAGGCCTATCAAAATCCCTTTTGGCATGGTGCACATTTTCAAAACCACAGTTTGAAATCCGAATCTTCTGTTTGGGAAAGGAAACTCTTTGAAACAAAAGGATCAAACAACTTCCACAAATATGCAAGGCGAGAAGGGGGGGGGAAAAAACGGGGGGGAGGGGGGGGGGAGGAATTACCTCTCTTTTTTCCCCACAGTACATTTACACATTTCCAGGAAAATCTCTGTTTCTCAAGGGAAACAGGCTTTACCATTCTGAAAGTAACTAATGAAATAAATAGATTGACAGATATATATTTTAAGCTTTACTGTACAAATGTGAGTATATGTGTCCGAGAGTGATAATTAGAATACAGTAGTCTTGAATGAACATTCATAGTTCCCATATCAAGGCTTAATCTGGTGATACATTAAGCTAGAAGTACCTTCAGTGGAAGAAGAATGCACTGTAGCAAAATAAGAGATGCATTTAAAAATCCCAATGTGTGTGTATTTCCTCCACAGAAAGGCCGTTTGTCTGCCTGTCTTTTTTTGTTTTACACCGGCCATGATTTTAAAAGGTAATGCTCCATAGGGCATTACAGCATGTGGCTTTTAAACCGCAAGAATACTGGGAGGGAAGCGGCTTTAGTGATACTGATTGCATGCTGCCACCTCCAACCTGAAGCTGCCCTGTCCCTGACACATCCATTGTCTTTCATGAGAGAAACCTGTGAATCCATCACGCATGTCCCCAGGTACAAAACACTGCTCCCGAGGCAGTTGTGTGAATGCAAGTCACGTGGCATTACCATGTCTTCTCCTCCTCTCTGTTCCACCTCCCCCTTGCTGTTCCAAACCATGCTGGTTGTTATTATTTATTTATTTATTTATTTATTATTTTCTCTCCTTATTTCTTTCTTTTTTACTTCAATGAAACAGTGGCGCTCCAAATTTGCATGGAAAAAGTGAGAAAACAAAAACAAATTCCCAAAGGCATGCTGGGAGGGAAAGCAGAGAGATGGGTTAAGGGAGAGTTCAGGAAGAAAGCACAATGGGGGCAGGAGCCCCAGCCACGTGATTGACTGAAGTGCAATGATGGATGGCTGCAAAGCTGTATGTTGCCATTTTATTTTTAATAGCATTTGATATCAGTCCTGTTGCAAATCATCTGCTGTCTCTAAAAGAACAGCTGTTACCTTTCCACCGAAGTCATACCTATTCATGTACTTGCACTTTTTTATGCTTTTGAACAGCTAGGTTGGCAGAAGCTGGGACTAATGATGGGAGCTCACTCCGTCACATGGGACTTGGGCCTTGAACTGCTGTCCTGCAGATCTTGCAATCATCAGAGTCAGCGTCTTAACCACTGAGCCATCACATCCCTGTTAAAAGAAATAAAAAACCTATGCCCTAAACCCAATAGCTAGTCCCAAACGGAGCAGACCTACTGAATCAGTGGGATTTACATAGGTGTTGGCTAAATGGATCTGTTCTAGATGAGACTAGCCATTGAATTTAGGTCTGTAATTTTCAAGACTTAGGGGCAAAACAGATCAGCAAAATACAGTAGCTTGGGGCCACATGGGGATATGGTGCTAAGTTGACGCACGCCCCGACAATGCCCCCAAGCCAGCATCACACCACCTACCCGATCAGATGGCAGGCAGCTTTTCAGCACTCCAGTAGCATGGCATGCATATGCCGCATGCCACATGAGTACAGCAAAGCTGCAGCGGCAGCGGAAAAGGCACGCTTTTGCAGGCCCAAAGAGGAGTGGTATTTTGCCACCTCTTTTTGAGCTGGCAAATAGCTGGAGTGGGGCCACAGCATACAGTTGCCATGGCCCCAACCTGATGTTCAAAGGGCCATCTGTACCAGCCCTAAGTTCCTAATATGAAACTAAAAGCTAAACTCCCTCTATTCATCAAATATCAGCAGTCCTTCTACAAAAGTGGACTGTGGGTGGGCCAGGGAAGGACTGCTGTTCTGTGATGGAGCACAGACACATTGAAGGTAAGTAAAGAGTGAACAACTGTGGCCCTCTGAATGCTTTTTTGGATTGCAGTTTCTATAACATCTCATTATTAACTAGGCTGCCTAGGATCTGATGGAAACCATAGGTCAAAACCCCCTGGAGAGCCACAGTTGCCCAGTCCTGATGTAGAAGATTGTAGGATTAATCCCTAATTTCTCTGTTTACAAGGTCTTTTGCCTTCTCTGCGAAAGAGGGCTGATGGCTCACAAAACTACAAGTCCCAGGATTTTGTAGGACGGAGCCATAGCAATTAAAGTTAAATGCACAGTTGTCCAGGAGTAAGTGCCAACACAGTGGTTCTCACTGCGGAGTAAACAAGGATAGAATAGCATTGCACAGGATGTCAGCCAGAAGGATTGTTGAAGGGGAGGCAGGGCAAGAAAGCCTTTTCTCCTGTTGCTGGCCAGCGCAAAGGATATTGAGCCTGATGGAACAATGGTCTGGCTCCAGATAAAATGGCATCATATGCCAAAGCTTGCTATGATCTGGCAAAGAACCCAGATCTAACTCACAAAAGTCCTCTAACCACTTACAAAGTCTCTCGGTGCTTTGGAGAAAGAACAATAACTCAAAAGCCTAAAAAGATTTAGAACTAATGCTCGCAACAAATACAACATTCCAGTCTGGCTGCTACATTTTAAGCTCCTTATAACAACTGTACACTACCAAAGAAACGAAAAACAGGAGCAAAACATACATGTTCACAGGTTTGATCACAGGTTTGATGCAAGTGAATTCTCTGAAATTTGCAGTACACTTATCACTATTTAATGAAATGTATTTATATCCTGCCTTTCTCTCAGTGTGGAACTCAAGGTAGTTTAAAACAGAAACAGGTCACCATTTTACACCTTAATTCACGGCAGAGGAAATTATCCCAAAAGACAACCCAAAATTATTTTATGTAAGTATAAAATAAAAATATATTGTTTAAACAAGCTGATTCTAGGGAACAAGGTCAGGGTTTACAACCTCTGTCCTTACATAACCAAATGTCTACTTGTTACTGCAGTTGTTAATTTTAGAGTAAAAGGAAATGTTTGAAGTCTCTGTCCTTCTATTTCTCCTGTGTACACCTTTGCCTTGTGCTTGTTTCCAAACTGAGGACCAGTAGTGGCCTGGGGCTACCACCTCAACAAATTTGCTTCATGTTTTTGACTTTAAAGAAACTTTCCAAGGTGCTGAACCATATCCCCCAAATAACTCCTTTAAGCATTGGACAAAACTTGAATTTGACGTCTTGTATAACTACATTAAGGTTTACACCAAAACCCAAAGTGAATTTGCCATCTTACTGACATTGGAACTACGACCCACCAATATTAGCACAACACCTTTAAAGCTTACTTTTGGACTACAGCTCCCAGAATCCCCCAACTAGAACAGTCATTAAATATGCAGGGCCCTAATCATATAATGGTGAAAGAAGCATCAGGAGTACATCCAATATTCAACTGGGGTTGCATATTACAGTGTAGAAATAATGCAGTTTGACATCATTTTAAGTTCTGTAGCTCTATCATATGGAATCCTGAGATTTGTAGTTTTACAAGATGTTCAGCCATCTCTACCAAAGAAGGCTGATGCCTCACAAAACTACAAGTCCCAGGATTTTGTAGGATGGAGCCATGGCAATTAAAGTGATGTCAAACTGCATTATTTCTACAGCGTAGATCCACCCCTAGACAATCTTTCCAGAAGGATATTGTGCCTCCTGCTGTTGAAAGCCATGCTGAAATTGATAGATAAATTAGTCTATTTCAAATCTATTTCAGTTTTGCAAGTGTTAAATACTATGTCTGTTCCCAATGGTTTCCACACCTTTCCGTGATTACTTATTTTTATAGGTAATTGCCCCTTATTTCAACTACCAGTCCCAGGATTCTATTAGACGTTGTCATGGCAGTTAAAGTAAAGTCAGAGTGTTATAAATGTGTGGCACGAAACCTCATCAGAAGAGTCATTTCAGCCTTTCAGAATGAGAACAAGATATACAAAAGCTGGGAAACCAATGAAATAACAAAGTTCACCTCACTTTTTATTTGTATTTATAGTTTTATGTTCTTTTCATCCTGAATATGAAGAAATGTGTGGATTTTGGTCACTTCTTCTTAATCAATGAACTGAAACAGAATTCTCACTCATCCTTAGATTATCTAGTCTCAAGACCATTGAACTCTGTCCCCAGTTTTTGTCATTACTTAAAAAGTCACAATAGATCGATTGCAGACTATTTAGGGGACTACGAGACACTGGTTAGATGGAGGGTCTTGAGGTCAATCAAGATATATATCCATCATTGTATGTTTCAGGGGAGGGATTAGATGTCTTCAACGGAGCAGCAATTCAAGTTGTGCAGGGCAATGGAAGATATGGCATTAGCAGGGCAAAAGGTCATTACAGAAGAAGAGGTGATAGATGTCTGATATCTATTCTGCCTTCCATTCGCCCTGCTACCCCAAAAGATCTGGAGAGCATGCCTAACCATTCGCCAAACCTTTCCCTGCTCTTATGTAATGCCAGGTCAGCGAAGAATAAGTCCCGTATCATCTATGACTTACTGATAGATCACAATGCTGACCTGGCATGTATCACAGAGACCTGGCTAGGAGCAGATAGCTCTGTAACCTGGGCTCAGGCCCTTCCGGCCGGGTACTCTGTCAATGAGCAGATAAGGGGAAGCGGGCAGGGGGGAGGCGTAGCCATAATCCATAAAAACAATCTCACTTTAACCAGGATACCTATCCGTGCATTAAACCACATTGAATGCATTTACCTTCGCTTGAAGACCAGGGAGAGTTTGGGGATTCTGTTGGTCTATCGCCCACCCCGTAACGTAACAGACTCCCTAACTGAGCTGACACAACTAGTCTCAGAGCTGATGTTGGAATCGCCTAGGCTGTTAGTCCTGGGTGACCTCAACATCCCTCTCAAGGGTGATTTGACTAATCTTACTGGTGCGGCTCGGGAATTCATGGGTTTCATGACAAACATGGGCCTCTCCCAGATAGTCTCTGAGCCCACGCATTCTGCAGGTCATACTCTTGATGTGGTCTTCTGTACCAAACAGGCATATCCATGGGCAGAAATAACTAGTATCTCCGCATTATCATGGACGGATCATTTCCTGGTTAAGGTTGGTCTGGAGACTACTATTCCTCCCTCTAGGGGTGGAGGACCAATTAAAATGGTCCGCCCTCGAAGGCTGATGGAACCCATTAGGTTCCAAGAAGCCCTAGGGGGTTCTATGGTTGGCAGTGCCAGTGACTCTGTTGAAGTTCTGGTTAATTTATGGCATAACAACATCACCAGAGCTATAGACATGATCGCTCCCAAGCGTCCTTTCCAACCCAGTAAAAACCGTAACCCTTGGTACACTGAAGAGCTTAAACAAATGAAGCAGGTTGGACAACGACTAGAGAAGCGTTGGCTGAAATCTCAACTCATATCTGATAAGATACTTCATAGGACTTTTCTTAGGTCCTATCAAATGGCGATAGATGCAGCCAAAAAATCTTTCTACTCTGCATCTATCGCGTCTGTGAAATCTCGTCCAGCTGAGCTGTTCAGGGTGGTAAGGAGTTTAACACAACTGCCTCCCACCCAGAACCCTCTATTAGAGTCAACCATAGCTTACTGTGACACTTTTAATTAATATTTCACAGATAAAATCTCTCGGATAAGTGCTGATTTGGATGCGAACTTTAAGTCAGAAGCAAGGAGAGAGGCATCCAACGCCTCCGCCATTACTGTTAGACTGGATCAATTTGAGTCGGTAAGTACTGAGGACGTGGACAAGCTCCTTAGTAGTCTGAAAAAAACGACTTGCCCTCTTGACCCTTGCCCATCCTGGCTGGCTGTCCAGGGGGGTGATATAGTCAAGCTGATGCTGAAAAATATAATCAATGCATCCTTCAGGGAGGGTACCCTGCCTTCTTGTCTTAAGGAGGCAGTGGTCAGACCACTCTTTAAAAAGCCCTCCCTGGACCCTCTGGATAGAAATAACTATAGGCCAGTCTCGTTGTTACCATTCTTGAGCAAGGTGATTGAGAGGGCGGTCGCTAATCAACTACAGGCAGTCTTGGATGAAGCCGATTATCTGGACCCATTTCAAACCGGATTCAGGGCAGGATACGGAGTTGAGACGGCCTTGGTCGCCTTAGTTGATGATCTCCGTCTAGGCATCGACAGGGGAAGTGTGACCCTGCTGGTGCTCTTAGACCTCTCAGCGGCCTTCGATACCATCGACCATGGTATCCTTCTGGAACGCCTGAGAGAGTTAGGTATCGGAGGCACTGTTCTACAGTGGTTCCGGTCCTACCTCTCAGGCAGATTCCAGATGGTGGCGCTAGGAGACAGTTGCTGTTCTAAAAGAGAGATAAAATTTGGTGTACCCCAGGGTGCAATATTGTCTCCTATGCTGTTTAACATTTACATGAAGCCGCTGGGAAAAATCATCCGGAGACATGGGGCAGGATGTTATCAGTACGCTGATGACACCCAAATATATTTCTCTATGTCTCAAACTGATGCAGTGTCTAATGGCATCTCTCCTCTGAATGCCTGTCTTGGGGCGGTAATGGACTGGATGAGGGAAAACCGACTCAAGCTGAATCCAGGTAAGACGGAGGTACTTGTTTTAGGAAACCCAAGCCCAGGTATGGAATTATGTCAGCCAGTTCTGGATGGGGTCACACTTCCCCTGAAAGACTCTGTCCGCAGCTTAGGGGTGCTCCTTGACTCGTCGCTTCACCTGACAGCTCAGGTAGATGCGACAGTCAGGAGCACTTGTTATCAGCTTCGGCTGATACGCCAGCTGCGCCCCTTCCTGGAGCAGGGAGACCTTGAAACAGTTGTACATGCACTGGTCACCTCTCGATTGGACTTCTGTAATGCGCTGTATATGGGGCTACCCTTGTGCCAAGTTCAGAAACTTCAACTTGTACAAAATATGGCAGCCAGGTTAATTACAGGTACTCGTCGTACCGATCACATAACACCGGTTTTGAAATCCCTTCACTGGCTGCCAATTAGTTTCCGGGCAAGGTACAAGGTGTTGGTGATTACCTTCAAAGCCCTACATGGCTTGGGTCCAGAATACTTAAGAGATCGCCTACTTCCATACTGTCCGTCCCGCACTCTAAGGTCCTCGGGGAAGAATCTACTTCAGCCAATAAAATCTAGGCTAAGTTCAGTCACCCAGAGGGCCTTTTCCATCGCAGCTCCGAAGCTATGGAACGACCTGCCAAAGGAGATCCGTGAAATTTCTACTCTTACAGCCTTTAAGAAGGCTCTTAAAACGGATCTCTTCCGGCAGGCCTTCCCTACCTAGTTCTACTCCCCATTTACTGTGACTTATGTCACTCTGTCCACCAATTCTTCTCTTAAATTTAATGAGAAGAATTAAATTAAAATTAATTAAAATAAAATCCTTGCCTCAAGAAGAAGAGCCCTCCCTCCATGACATCATCATCAGACCTGGGAGGGAGTGAAAAAGAGAGGCCCAACTTCCATCAGGCCTAACTGTGAATGTACTCACTTCGCTCTCTTTAATTTTATTGTATTTTATTTATTTATTGTATTTTATTTTATTATCCTTATTTTTACTGTTGTAACCCGCCTGGATTCCTTGTGATTGGGCAGGCTATAAATAAATCATCATCATCATCATCATCATCATCATCATCATCATCATCATCATTATTATTATTATTATTATTATTATCTGGAAAAGAGAAGAGGCAGAGACTGAGCATTTGCCTTCATTCCCTTGATCTAAAGGGAATTCTATTTTGGCTTCACGTTTCTGTGTGATGTCATTATTTCAATTACACATTCATTCCCCAGAAGACCAAAGCCTCAGCTCATTCTGGTAAGAGGGTCATACACAAAGCAAACACAGAGCCAGTAATCCCTGTGCTTTGAGGTGGTAACTCTGAAACCCATGGGATAAATGCAAAAGCGTTTCATCCCCATTTTGCTGCTGTTTTTATTGAGAACCATCAAAACATTTCAGTTGAAGCAGTAAATGCCATTTACAGAATTACTGGGATTTTTGATGTCCTGTTTGGCAAAGAGGATTAATTTCTCTTGCTGGCTCCAACAATCCTGCTTACTTTCTGCTTGGGGAATAAATCATGGGATATTGAACAACTTTTGCCTTGTACTGTTTTGGTTAAAGAGAGGAAGGTACCGCTGTGCTTGCTAAAGAAACTGGCTGGATGCCTCATGTAAAAGTAATAACAATAGCTATTAGTACTTTTTGAGATGTGTATCCTTTCCCTTCATGCTAGAATGTGTTTGTAGGCATAGGACTACATCACACCAGGTTTGTAATCCCATTAAAAAGTGGTCCCCAAATTTTGGTCATCCAGATGTTTTGGACTTCAGCGCCCATAATTCCTGGCTGTTGGCCAAGCTGGCTGGGGCTTCTGGGAGTTGAAATCCAAGTCACTTGGAGGACCAAAGTATGGGAATCACCCAGCCAGTGCAAGCATACCAGGTTGGAGGCCATCATTATTGCATGGTTCCTCTAAAGTGCAATGGTTCTGCTTCCGTCCCCAGTGTCTGTTTCAAACAAGACAACCTCCATAGTCCTGCCTCCCTGCCCTAACCCTTTCCCAGCATGCCTTCCCATCTGTATGCATTTTTATTTTTATTTTTGTTTAGTGCAGTTGCATGAGCTTGGCAATCTAATAGCTGGAAACATATCAGAAAAGAAAACAAATTGAAAAAAGAAAAACAGGCTGTTTGTAAATAGTGAAGGGAGGAGGAAGGGAAGGAGGAGGAGGGGAGAAGCAGAATTAAGCTCACTCACAGCACATGACTGCCTGCATATTGAACTGCTTGAAAAGGAACTTATAACATGTGCAGCAACAGTGGAAAAGCAGTAAAATTAGTGGACATGACCTCCTATCTATCCTTGAGGTTACCTTTTACCTCTTCCTTACTATTAGAAGGCCCTTCATCAATGTCACCTGCCCAGCATCCACCCTTTGTACACTTTCCCTAAACCTATAAGGGCTAGGATCCCAAGTGTCTTCCTCTTATAAGTTTAATATCTTTGGTAGCATTTTGTTATGTGCCTATACGGTTTAGGATTCACCCAGGCTGAGGCCTCTGTTGTAAGAAATAAACAGTGACTTTATCGAATAACATTTAGCAAGAATGTAGCTTAAGTAGAATAGTTGCAAGGTGGTACGGTTACATAAATATAACAATTGCAGGCATTTCCCAATTCCTCTTTACAATATCCAATACGCTTTCTCTCCCAATCCATATCCTCTCAACTCAATTCCCTTCAGCTCCATCCAACTCTTTTCACTCTCTTGAACTCCCCCTCAACTGCTTTGCACTGAACTCCCCTGAACACAACTCTCTTGAACTAAACTCAACTGGACTGAACTTCACCTAACTCACTTCACAGTTATTCACGCCTCCCTTTTATATCTACTCCCTCCCCAACAGCCCTCCATCATAGTCAGCCTGAACTGGAACTGGCTGTTAGGAAACCAAGTGTGCCCAGTGACTACATCACAGATGTGTTTTGCCCATCAATGAAAGGAGTACTCTGGCAGCAGATGTACTACACACCAGCTTCTGGACCAAAAAGTGGTAATAAGGTATGGCCATAGACACTGCTGTTCTCCTCTAATTCTACTTTTTTGGTGTGATGGAGACTCTACTGACTTACATTTACTTAGCTTTATTGTTTTCCAATGAGTCACATCATTTCATGATACAGCCAATGAAATATTTCATCTGTCATCTAATAATAACTCTCAAGAATTATTGCTAAGTAAAAATTTCATCCTGACTGGAGGCCTATTCATCTGGAAAGGCATACACTTTCAGTCATTCAAAAGAATTGTTCCTATGTGAAAGAAACTATTTGATGAATATTTTTCTCTTTTTAACATCTTTAATTGACCCTGGTGTGATAGGAGTCAGAACAAATGTGTGGGGGGTTGGTTTTTTTAAAAAAAGAAGAGCACCAACAAAATACAATGGATATCCAGACTGTTCACAAAGTATCTAATCTTCTTCCAAGTAAGTTACATCCATATCTAATGAAGTTTAGTCACTGTACAAATAAACTCTAGCTTTCCTTTATCTTCCATTGATTCTTCACATTGTGAAGCAGGGGATTAGACTTTTATCATATCAAGAGATGAATGTACAAGTAATAAATACAGTTTCACACATTTGTATAGGTAATCACTGTAGGCTCTTGAGGTCTGCATTCACACAAATTTGATGCTTAAGACTTGGGAATCATGACTGTACCCCAACAGATGATCCGATACTTGGGCCTGGATCCACTGGTGTCCTTTCACTGATGGAACTATTTACATCACTGGAATGCTGAGTGGGGTGCAATAGTCATTTTAAAGAAAAGAGAGAATTAATATGATGTTGTGATTTAGTTTGTCAGGCTAGGAATGGAACCCCTGGTTTCAAATCCCTAACCAACCCTCAACCTTAATCTACCTCATTAGGTTGCTATAAGGGTAAAATAAGAACAGAGAATAACCCACGCTGCCTTGAGCTGCTTGGAGGAAAAGTGGGATAAAACTGCCAAATGTTAATCTTCGGATCTCTTGAGAAGATCAAAAACCTGTGAAGGTCTGCATGATGGGCTCTCACATATCATTTCACAGATGAAAATCAGGACATGTATGATCCAGTATCAAAAGAATGTGGTGGAGATGGAAAAAGTGATCAATGAGGATGAACATACTAGGAGACATGCTAGGAAAAGCTGCAGCAGTTGGATTTTGCCTCAGCCTGCTAGGAAGGGTATGATTGTGCCCCCTTATGTACTCTCACCCTTCCTTCCCACCCACTTTAATAGAAATTAAACTACTTTTGCATTTGGAACTTAGTTTGCAGCAATCAAAGTAAATCAAGAGCCAAGTAGGAAAGTGGGAGAGAGAAGTGGGAGCATTTTAAAAGCAGCTGTAAAATTGGGATGAGCATATTAATCAGGACTGTCCTTGCCAAATCAGGATGGTTGGCAAGTATGTACTCACGAGAAGAGTGTTGTTTGTGTTGCTTCCAGAAAATTGAGTGTCATCCCCCTCAGACATGCAATTGCTTCTGATTCTTGGCTTCCTAACAGGTCTTTTAAATCATTTGGTGCTTATCTCAGTACTAATTTTAATGGTTTGACTGTCCAGTTTATTTCTGCTGGTGTGGTTAATTGCCCCGAGTGTTGTTGTTTTTTAATGGAAAGGTGAGATAAAGAAATGTAAAACAAATAAATATATAAATAAAAACAGGACAAATAAATGTAATACATTTCAGCAGGAGAACAAGGACAATGTGATTGTCCTTTCTGAGGTGCTTAGTATTTTGTTGCATACTGAATAGTGTTTTGGAGAAAAAAAAGAATTGATTTTTTTCCAGATTATATTTGACTTTAATTATTATGCCTTTTTTACATGCACACACACACACTAGATTCACAACTTGCAAACCAGCAATACAAAAGCTTAAAGAATCCATATTCATGATGACTTTGATAATATCTCACTTAGAATTATTTTGAAGACATAATGCAAATGCATCTGTAACACTATATGGTGAGATGGAGTCATGAGAAAACATAATGAAAGACATGAGGAAACCCTGTTTGAGCCAAAAACGGTCCAGAGTTATGAAAATGCTAACATACAAAAGTCCCATCAACAACATTCAAAGCTAGCAATTGGTATTTCCAGTAACCCAAGGCCATGCTGGTTGGAGAATTGTGGGAGCAGTTCATCTTAATTTATGTTAAATTGTGTATTTTAATTTATTTTGGGTTATGTATAAGCTAAAATAAAATAAAACAAAAATTCAGCAAACTGATTTAGCAGCCTGTTTCAAAACCATCTTAGTGAATCTCAATTTCTCAGATGCAGAAGACCTGCAGGTGTTTTGTTACCCATGTACTGAAGATTAGTACCGTATTTGTTCCGTGTTATTATCATATTGACATAGTTTTCTGGAAATTCTCTGTGGACCAACAACCAATGGGTGCATCTACACTGTAGAAATAATGCAGTTTGACACCATTGTAAGTGCTCCAGCTCCATCCTATGGAATCCTGGGATTTGTAATTTTACAAGGTTTTTAGCAAAATTACAAATCTCATGGCAGTTAAAGTGATATCAAATTGTATTATCTCCACAGTGTAGATGCACCCTGAAATATATAAACTCTCCTGAGACATACTCACATGCATATTGGCCAATAATGGGAAAGCAGAAGTGCTTTGCTTTCCTTATGATGCAGAGAAAATTGCCAATTAAAATGTTGTCTTTGTATAAACAGCAGCAAAATTTACCCAGAGTTGAATCTTTATGGTCTTGGAGAAGCTCTTATGTTATTCTTGAAAGAGACCTCCATTTGGCCATTGTTCCATTGTTTTCTACAAATTTATATAGCTGCTTTTTTTTTAAAAAAAAATGGTCAGACAAATCTGTGGCGCATATAAGCAGCTATGAAAAGCTTATGAACAGCTAAATAGTATCGCTAAGATTTATTTCATATGGTTTTTAAACCGTGATTACACCCGGAAAGAAGCAGCATTTGCTATACTTATTTCACGACGATGTGCCAATCCATAGCTGTGCTGTCCTCAGCTGTCATTTTCATTAAGGGGGGAAACCCGTCAATGACTTGGCAAGCGTGCAAGTCCTCAGATGCAAAATGTCATTCCCAGGCAATTGTGCAATTGCCAGCCATATAATATTAGTGTCCTTTCCTCCTCCCTGTTCTCCCTTCCCCTCGCTATTCCAGATTACTTTTAGTACCTTTATTTATTTATTTATTTATTTATTTATTTATTTTTATTTTCTTTCTTTCTTTTAGATCATGGTATCAAAGCTTCAGAACTGCATGAAAAAGTGTGAAATTTTTTAGTATGCTGGGTAGGGCATAAGGCAGGGAAGTAGGGGTAAGGGAGAGTCAGGAAGAGAGTATAATGGGGCAGAGGTATGATAAGAGGAGATACGATGACACATGCCCTGAAATCTGTACGTTCCCATTGTATTTATAGTAGTGTGAATGCTGCAAGAATGGAGCTTGTGTGGAAGAGTCCTAAGACTATATATCTTTCTATACCAGGTAGAAGGGCAAAGAATGGAGAATGGATAGCCTCATGAACTTGTTGGTGAGTTTTGCAGATGCATTTGCCTAGTACAGCCACTATTAGGAACAAAATGCTCAAGGCCAGCTTTACTATTATTTATCTAAAGTTGCAGATGCTTGGCTATGTGGAAGCAGGAACAAGTTGTCCATTTCTGTTGAAAGAGAAAGCATTTTGTTCCAGGCAAAATACCCTGTACTTCCTAAGTTCACCTGCTACCTTACAGCTTGGAAATATTACCTTCTCTATTTTTGGACTACAGCTTTTATAATCTCCCAGATGATGTGGCAATTTTCAGGCTGGATGGGGGCTTCTGGGAGTAAAAAAGACCCTCCAGACTACTCTTAGATCAGGTGAAGGATGATGTCGCATCTGCTCAAGAAAAAAAATCACTTGCCTTGTGTAATTGGAAGGGGGCACCATTTTGTTTTTCAAAATACCTTAGGCTGGGCCTGAGAATGCTAGGTCCAATTGGCCCTTCATTTGATCCATCCTGGTGGTTCTTATATTCTCATCTTCTTAACCGTAAGCCTCCAGGCGACAGTCATTTTGGTATCTTAATTGGATCAGACTAGGAAATGCTAATAACCAGCTCAGCAATTGGCTGTGAAGTCTTTTAACAGCCATCGTGTGGGCAGTTGACTTACAAAGGTCTTACTGTAAATCATTTAAAAATCAAATTCCATGACAATTGATTTAAGTGCACACCCAGCATCAATGTCTCAGCAAACAGCCTTAACACTGAGGTTTCCTTTCGTCCTTACCCTTTTGACATAATTAAGGTAATATTTGGAAATGCTTTGAAGTCACTCAATGCTACATAAATGTGAACTATTATTACTCCTTATCACTGATTTGTTTGACCTGATGGCCGCACTGAAATGTTCAAACTTGTACGGTCCTGCTAAACCCATCATGTAAGTCTTGGAATAAAATATTCTTCTTGATCTGTTCATATTGGTCCAGAGGCTGTCGGAATCGTAATACTGTTTGCCCCCCCCACACACACACATACACACACATACCTTCATGTTTAAAATATAATTTAATAAGTATCTGGGTGATTCTCAAGCACTCTCATGGTTTCTGAAACTTATACTCAAGATCCAACCTTGTGTAATGAATGAAGTGCTTATCACCCTGACCTTGTATTCTTTTCATCCGGACAACAAGCTTTGCTCCTTTTGTCCCTTCTGATTATATCTCATCATGAAAGCCTCTATTTCCTTCACCCTGCTATACTTGAAGCGCCTTGGATTAATAATCCCATTCCACTATGGATTTAAGGGATTTCCCCCTACTTTTCATGAGCTTGAGAGAAAGGAGGGGGGAATCTTTAATTTAAAAATAATTTGGCACCAACACCTTACTCAAAATATTCCCTGTTATTTTTTCCCTTAATATCCAGAAGATTAAGACAAACTCACTTACTGAAAGGTGCAATGTAGGTAGCTGAAAGCAGCCATTTTTTTTAAAAAAAAAGGTTTTAATGTTCTAATTAAAAATTTCAAGATGCAAGGTGAATAATGATGGAGTAATCTACAAAGTCACCACCATGTTCCATTTCAGTGACAATAAGTGCATAAAAGAGAGCTGAGGCTATATGTACACAAATTAAAAATGGCTGTACATATTGAGAAATTAACTCAGAGCTTCAGCAGGTCAGTTACCAGGAGTTAATAAGTCTGAAATATTCAGTTCCTTCCAATGTGGTGTAGTGGTTTAAGTGCTGGAATATCACTCTGGAAACTGGGGTTCAAATCTTGGCTCAGCCATGGAAACCCACTAGTTGATCTTGGGCAAGTCACACTCTTCTTAGCCTCAGAAGATAGGAATGGCAAAAACCCTGAAGAAATTTATAGCAATAGCAAGTGCATTTCTATACCGCTTATCAGTGCACTTAAGCACTCCCTAAATGGTTTGCAAAGTGTAAGCTAATTGCCCCAAACAATCTGGGTACTCATTTTAGCGACCTCCTCGGAAGGATGCAAGCCTGAGTCGAGCTTGAGCCCTTTTGCTGTTCTTGAACTCACAACTTTATGGTTTTGAGTGAGTGGTTGCAGTACAGGCATTTAACCACTGCGCCACCAAGAAAACTTCGTAATATGTTTGTCTTAGGGTCACCATAAGTTCGAAACAAAGGCACACAAAAGCAACAACAACAATACATTAAGGTATCATTAATACATTACATCGGTACGGTAAAGTATCATTGTTCCTCTAGTCTCAGAGAATCCTTCTCAACATCAGCAACTTACTTTGGGTGCCCTTTCCTTCAAGCTGACAGCTTGTGGTTTCTATGATTGGTTGGTTGGCTGGTTGGTTGGTTGGTTGGTTGGTTGGCTGGTTGGTTGATTCCCCCCCCCCACCCCACCATGTGACTCAAGGTGATAAAAATAAAGGAAACAAATATGGGTTAAAAATATAAAACGTATGAAGTCAAACCTCAAACAAATGTTAAAACAATGTAATACAAATTGGTTTTTAATTATTTTTTTATATTTGTATTCATGAATATATTATAATCATAAAAATCCATCATTGTCCATATGTCAGGCATCTATATAAAAAGTTTAGTTAATTATTTGCATATCCCTTTAACCTGCCTCCCCTCTTATTTCACATGTTGTTGTGTCTGTTCTTATGGGCTAATCCAACTCTGACAGAACATTTGGCAAATATTGTTATATGTCATTTTACCTTTCTATAACCAATAAAGTTCTTTCGTGTATATTACAACTTTGTATTGTTTCTTAATTTATAATCTACGATTTTGACATCTCCTACTTCTCCATATCTCATACCACATTTCTATTTAATAACAGTATAACATATTCTCAGTCACCTTTTATACCTTATATATAAATGCATTATTCCAAATGTATCTTTTACTTTATTTCATTGCTTAATGAACATTCTTATAATTTCAGAAATTCAGTTAGTTATTGTGGGCTATAGTGATTGTATCACCCCATTTTCTTTCCAAAATCTTAGCATATTATTCCATTCTTCTACACATTTCCTTAATGATTTTTTTCTTTGTTAGTGTTGTCAGTTTATCCATTTCCATCATGTCAAAACACCTCAAGAGCCAATCATCAATTGATGGTATATTGCTTAGTTTCCATTATTCAATGAAGACTATTTTTGCTGCAGGTATTAAATATAACATACTTTTGGTATATTTCTCTTCCATTTCTCCTTCTAACATATTAAAAAAAAATACTATTCCAGGTCCATTCTAATTTTAAACTGAAATATCTGCTGTATCACATTGTGTATCTCTGACCAAAACTTCTTAGTTTAAGAAGAAATCCACTACATATAGTAGAAAATCTCTCTAGTTTCACCACACTTCCAACATTTTATTTCTCCTTTTTTGTACATTTTAGACTTCTTTGCTGGGGTCAGGTTCCATCTATGGGGCGTCTTGCAATAATTCCCTTTAACCATGCTTAGTGTGAACTTCAATTTTTTTATTCCACGGTTTTCCCATTTATTCACTTGAACTGGGTGCCCGACATTTTGGGCCCAGTTTATTGTACATTCCTCCACTACTTCTTGGTCCATTTCTTTTCTTAGAAGTAATATATGTATGCAAATCATTTTTTAAAAGAAGCACACATCCAGATTTTTTTTTAAGTCTGTTATAACAACACGGTATAAATGCCACCGCCATTTACCTGTTGAAGGGAAGGACAACCAAGTTATCTTTCCTTTCAAGGAACAGCAGCATAAATCAAAATAAATGATTACATAATTTAAGAAAACTAAAAATTGATAAAATTTTATGGCATTTCATCACATTGTTCTAAATTCAACACAAACAAGGCTTAATATTCAGGCTTGAAGACCAGTGACTCTCCATGGAGTGCTGGTAGGGAGTGCTGGTTGGGGAGGATGGGTGTTGCAGTCCAACAGCATCAGAAAGGCCACATGTCTCTCCCTATGACAGGTTACTATGGACTCAGCCATGGAGAGGGTTCCCCCCCAAAAAAAGAGTGGGGATCTTTGGGGCTCCAGATGTTGATGAGGTACTACTCCTACCATATTGCATAATTGGCCAGACTGATTAAGCCAGTGGAAGGCAAAAAGGTGCCTGAAACCTGCCCTAGCTCATGACAGTGCTCTATTTTTATTTTTTGACACTAAAAGTCTAATTTACATTCAAAATAATATACATTCAGAAAATAAAAAGACAGAAATAAAAAAGGAAAAGAAAGAGAGAAAAATGGGGGGTGTGGGGGGAGACATATAGTTAATACACAATAAGGTTTTGACCTCTCCCCCAATCATGACTATAGTGAAAAGAAAAATAAATCAGAAAACATATATTATTCTACCATTACAGAGCCAACTAAGTAATCCTACCATTTATTTAAACACCATAACCACAGATTATTACATTGTTAGATTTCAGCCAATTAAGAATCATCTCTCTTGATTTGAACTTCCAGTTGTATTGTTCAAGGTACGAAAGATCATTATAAAACAACCACCACCAATTTGTAAACCCATTCTTTCCTTTTAAAAGGTTTCTATTTATACTTATACCAAACTCGTAGGAGACACTTGCAGTGATTACAATGATTTCTGAATTCTGCATTGTCTTTGTCATGCCAAAACTAACCATGCCAACCATTTTAACTTCCATGGCTCCATTTTATGGAATCCTCAAATTTGTAGTTTATTGTGACACCAGCACTCTCTGACAGAAAGCTAAATCTCTCACAAAACTACTAATTGCAGAATTCCATAGCACTGAGCCATGACAGTTAAAGTGGTGTCAAATGGCATTATTTCTGAAATGCAGATGAGGCCATTATCACAAGATCAACCACAGCTTATACTGTCCTTTTTAAAATCCTATAAATTCTGTCATCTTGTCTGATTTATTTATGTATTTATTTAGAGTATTTATGTTCCACTCTTCAGCTACAAAGGCTCTCAGAGCTGATTACAAATTGTTAATTTGATAGTCCCCTGATCTCACAATCTTAATAATACACAGTACACAAGGAAAATGAAATCACAGTGGGGAGAAAGATTATATCAAGCATATATTTCTCAATAGAGTCGTCATTGTCAAGATAAACAGTAAAGGTGAAAGGAGATAACCCTGTCTAGTCCCCTTTTCTATTTCAAGCACACTGGTGGCATTGCAGTTTACTAAAATATGGGCCTATTGAACTGAAGAGATTGTCTTTATTGCCCAAATAATATTTCCACCAAAGTCCACTCTCTCCAGTATTTGAAACAGGCAATTCCGAGAAATATTATCAAATGCTTTCTCTGCATCTAAAAATATCAAAACAGTTTTTTGTCATTATGATGTTCCAAAAATTCAGTAATGTAGAGAACAGTTCTTTCATTATTCCTTAATTGTCTTTTTGGCCAAAAGCCATGCCAGTCATCATGGACACTCTGAGAAATACGGTTTCTCAATCTGCTTGCCATGATGATGCAAAATAACATGTAGTCATTATTTAGTAGTGAAATAGATCTATAGTTCTTTGCTGATGTCTCATCTATATTTTCTTTATCAATCACTGTGATATAGGCATTTGTCCCAGAATCTGGTATTGCCAGTCCACCTGAAAGAGAATACAAGCTTCCAAGATCTCTCTCTCCAGCGTGTGATGATAAACCATGAGAGTACACAGCTACTGAAGCCATCTATACATAGCTTCACTCAGAAAATTGGTCTTCCCTTTTAGAGTATAATTTCCACAATCCTTTAGTCAGCCTAAAGTGTTGGAGATTGTATGACATATAGCCCCAAAGGTAACTTTTCACACACCAGAGCTGGTTATCACTACAGTATTGTCAAGTTCTTACCAGTAGGATCAGGTTGCAATAACTTCCCATCTCTCCTGTCTTACATTTAACATGGAAGGATCTCCACAGGATTACTTTGCTTCTTTGGTTTGTGGTGTAGTCAAACAGCCTGGTGAAAACACCCCTTCATGTCATGATCAGCCTAGTGTTGGTTTCCTAGATTTCAGGGCTTCACCCTTTTTTTCCTTAAGGAGAAAGGGAGGAATCTCAGAGTGAGAGCACAGCCTTGAAAAGTATATGTGTGTCTGCTCTGAGGAACTGTGGCTAATATCATCAGAGGCCTTCCCTTGGTCTCAGGATTGGGTTTTGAAATGTCAGGGCCTGGGATAGCACTCATGTGACAACCCTTGCTAGAGATCCTATATATCTTAGGGAATGCTTCTGTTCCCATGATGCCATGTTCACAGCAGAAAAGTTATAGATTTGTTCTCAAACAAAACCTTTTTCTTGCCACCAGAGCAAATGGACAAAGCACAGCACTAAGTCCACCAAAGGAATGATGTTGCTAATGGCATATGCTTTTTCTATGCAAGCCATAAATAAGATATCAGAGGTAATGAAAAACTGGCCCTTCTTCTTTGCCCATCTGTCTGCAGGCTGCACATTTGTTATCATCCAAAAAGGAAAGTGTCTACTTTTAAGATAACAAACAAGAGATTGCAGGCAGCAGGACTGTGACAATTTACACAGTGAGCTGTGCTAACATGATGTGGCTAATTTACAGCTCAGTTCTACAAGTTTCCAATCAATAACTGCCACTGATAGGCATACATATACACGGAGGGGGGGTGAATGTCAGAAGGGGAAGAAATGATTTCTCTTATCACTATTCCCTTGTCTTTATAACTTGGGATATGGTGATGGGGGAAGAGAAGATGAAGATGAAGAAAAAGAGAAAGAAGAGGTGGAGGAAAACTGTCATGCAAGCTGAAACATGAGGAGAAGGAATAATGAATTCTGTCGCTGTTGTGTGCCTTCAAGTCATTTCCAACTTTTAGTGACCCTAAGGCACACCTATCATAGGATTTTCTTGGCAAGATTTGTTCAGAGGAGGTTTGCCATTGCTTTTCTCTGAGGCTGAGAGAGTGTGACTTGCCCAATGTTGCCCAGTCATCTTACATGGCCAAGATTCAAAGCCTGGTCTCCTAGTGTCCTAGTCCAACATCCAAACCATTACACCACACTGTCCCTCACAATCCTTTTTAAAAAAAACAACTAGTGAAAATATCTGTAATAAACAATGTTTGTTGTAGTTGTTGTGTGCCTTCAAGTCATTTTCTGACTTATGGCATCGCTACGTCAACCTTATCACAGAGTTTTCTGGGGCTGAGAGTATGTGTCCCAATGTCATCCAGTGGGTTTACATGGCCAAGCAGGGAATTGAACACAGGTCTCCAGGATCCTAGTCTAATGCTCAAACCACTATACCACCATATTTATTCATTATTTGTCTGCTTTTGAAGGGCTATAATGCCTTAAGGAGCATTTTGAAGGGATTTTTCTCCCCCTCTTTAGATTTTAAGCCATTTTCTTACCCTTTTAAATGGATCTACACCCTCACAGGGAGGGAGAGTGAGAGAGAGAGAGAGAGAGAGAGAGAGAAGGAACAGAAGAGGTAATGTTAAAATAATGAGTAATGTGAGCAATTGCAATCCCCATGCAGCACTTCCACTAATAGGATGCTTACTGAGGCTAAGTAGTGAATTACATAATGAATGACTAAACAGCAGCAACAACTTTCAAAGCAACAACTTTTGGGCCATAGCCAGGCTGATGGTAGGACCTTAAGCACCTTCCTTCTATGGGGTGAAATGGCTCTCTTAGACTAGAGATATTGGGTTCCAGCCAGGCATCATCTTCCCTGAGACTCCATGACTTGTTTAGCCCACAGCCCTTCTGATTCACTTCTGTCAGTGGGTGTTACTGCACTCAGCATCCTTTGGATGGTTATTGGTCATCTGAAACAAGAACCAATGCTTTGCACTTGCAGCCATTTCATCTGTAAAATGTTTGTGAGTTGTTTGGGCGCCTGCTGTGTCGTGCAATCTGTCTTGGCAGTGGCACTCAGAAGTGTCCATGAATTCCACGTTTGCTGGCAGGGAAACTCAAGCAGCTGCCATCAAGTGTAAACGCATGTGGTCAATCAATCAGGGCACACGTCTTTATATCCCAGTTCACTTGAAGAAGCCTGGGCTCTTTTTCAAAGAGAAAAATATCACTCTGGCAGAAGGATGAAGCTGTTAATCAGAATAAAGGTTTGAAGGAAGGTGAGAGTTTGATTAAACTTGAACTTGGGGCATAAGAGTAAATCAATGCCAACTATCTATTTAAAAAGAAACCCTAAAGGTCCAAAAAGCTGGAAGCATTTCCCTAGAACAGTTGTAGGAGCAAAATATTCTCACTTTTTAAAAAAGGTGAATGAATCTTTAATTATGGTGTGATCATATTTAAGCTGATAAGTTTGGCTTTGTGGATGCCAGCTGTATGTATGAATCATGTAGAACTGAAGTGGGGAACCTGTGGATCTCCAGATGTTGCTCATTTCGTCTAGTCTGGCCAGCACAATGAGAGCTGTAACTCATCAACATCTGGAATACCAAAGTTTTCCAAATGTGAAATATCAGAGGATGAGTGAGAAACTGGTTGAGAAGTTGTAACTTAATGCCAGAGTAAAGGAATCAATTATATTCCGAACAATGCAAACGTTGTGGCTGTGTGAGATTAAGTGTCTTCGTCTCCACACACACACACACACACACACACACACACACACACAGACACATGTTTGGCTAGAATCAATTTGTGCTAAATAATTAAGGTGTTGTTTTGTTCTTGGCAGCTGATGGAAAGGTTCTGTTTTCACACTCAAGACTGGTTGATCTCTCTCTTGAGGACTGGGAACCATTTCCTTTTCCCTCTTCAGATTGCCTTGCTTTTTTGTTTTTCCCTCTCCTGTAATAAAATCATTATTAACCCTTTCATTTTTGTAGATTTTATTGACTACAGATACATCTTTCTTTGAGACAACTTGTCCTGGTTTGTGTTCTCTGTGCACACTGTCATCATACTAAGAAAAATGGTTCAGTGATTCCATGTGCCCTTGAAGTAAAAAATAATAATAATGAAGATTTAATCATCCCCACAAAGCCTTTAACCCTATCCATCATTCTGCTTTCTGTCCCCATGGATGAATGCTAAAAATGAAGAGCCAAACCCATCACAGGCCTGTTAGGTGAGCACACATAAAAGGGCCTTCTTGGTGACTGCTCACAGGTTGCCCAAAGAAGCACTGTATATTTATTCCCTCTTAACTTTAAAAGTCAAGACAAGTTTTCTAAGATTGGAGGCATATGGATTTTTAAAGAATCAAAACTTATAGCACATTAGACAGATTAATGTGATTGTTTCACACATCCACTCATTTTATGCCACTGTCATCTCTAGTCCAGACAGTTTTGTGGGTGTTGTTGGAAGCACTACAGAACCATATAAATCTTTCCCATTGACATGATCAGTAGGAGGACAGATGCCATTGATGGAAAAATAGTGAGACGAGCATATGTATACCCCATACTCCAGCAATGATTTTCCTTTCATAGCATGTTTGTCATCGGCAGGGAGACCCAGTGGGGTATAGTGGCCAGAGTGTTGGACTGGCACTTGGGAAATCCAGGTTCAAATGCTGATAGAGCAGAGGTTGGAAGCATGTGTCCTCCAGATGTTCTTGGGCTGCAGCTCCCATCATTCTTCACAATTGCTACAGTGGTTGAGAGAGTTACAGTCCATCAATATCTAGAGAGCCTGACCATTTACACCCCTGGAAATGAGCCATGAAAGTCCCTGAGAAACTTTAGACTAGTCATACTCTCTCAGGCTCATCTACCTCTTAGGTTGCTGTGAAAATAAATTAGGGAGGAGGTATGTGTGCTGCCTTTAGCTAAAGAGAGGAAACAGGGGGTACAAATACAATAATAAATGCACATCAAAAGATCCATCAACACTATTTTATTCAGCACTTAAGAGTTCACTCCACAGTATTCAAGACTGAAGTCTCAAGGTAGTGTACACACATGGGAGCTGGGGGGAAAACAGAGAAATCCCTACTTGTTCCTTTTTGCCACTTTCTAAACAATGTGTCGTATTGTCAACAGAACACTGGAGTGTTCCAGAGCTGGCACAGGGGAGAAACCTCCTGCAGAGGAAGTGCCATCCACAAGGCTTTGTAGGCTGGCAATTGCCACAGATTAATGCCAGGCACCTGTTTTTTAGGGCAGGAGTCCAATCAACTTGATCCGGCACCATTCCATTCTGACAGATGGGGATTAGTGAATACGACAACATGTCCATGTACTGTGTTCCACTTGTTTCAGTCATAAGTACTGAAGGCAGGTTTCCAAGTAGTCTTATCTTATCTCTGCATCCACTTCAGGCTTTAGTACCTTTTGATTACAAGATGCTCACATCACTAGATACCAATTGGATTAATGCTAGTCAACCATTCATTTCCAGTAAAAATGACTCAAATTAAGTGATTAAGAATGCCATAGATAGATGATGATGATGATGATGATAGATAGATAGATAGATGATAGATAGATGATAGATAGATGATAGATAGATGGACAGACAAGGAAACAGAAAGAAAAACATTCTGATTTTCACTGCATATCCCTGCCAGTTTGGAAAACTTCCTTTTTTTATTATTGCAATGCCCAGAATCCCCCAGCCAGCAAGACCAATGACTATGCTGCTTGGGGGATTCAGGAAACTGTAATCCAAATAAGTAACATTTCCAAGCTCTGCTTTTACGACCTTGGTATGCCCTCTTGGCACCTTCATTGGGCCAAATTGATGGGCACATGATATGCTGGGGAAAGTATCCACTTTGAGGGTGAATTTCATTGAACCTTGGAGACACAGCTAGATCTCCCTTCCCCATGTGCTACTGCTTGCAGCTGTTTTCACAACATGCCCTCAAAACAGCTGTATAACACACTGTCACATATGTCACTTATTGCCTAATCTGGACCTCAGAAGCATTATTTAAAAAAAACCAGCATGGGGGATCTGTATGGGTTATTCTTGGAATGCTGCTGAATTTGAGGCCTCACTACCTTCACTGACTTGATGCTTGGGACGTTGCATTTTATTACGTTACACTGCTTGAATCGATTAGGAGGATGATCCTTCTTCCTCTGGGTGTTAACACTCTAGGCTAAGAATAAGATGATTAAGTGAATCTCAGTATTTTCTTTCATAAGCCCCCACAATGCATCTCTGCAAAGACCTGAACAGCAGGACATATTTCCAGTCAAAGTCATGAAACAAAACAACTAAAACATTGCCAGCTTCACACACACACACTTTTCCAAGGCTGCATTTATGCTGCAGAATTAATGCAGTTTGACCCTGCTTTATCTGCCATGGCTCATTGCTATGGAATTCTGGGATTTGTAGTTTTGTGAGATATTAGCCATCTCTCTCAGAGTGCTCTGGTGCTACAACAAATTACATTCTACTGGAAGAAGTTAAGAAGAGCTTTTTTACTACATGAATAGACTGCCTTGGAGAGTGGTGGACTTTCCTTTTTTGGAGATCTTTAAACAGAAATTGGATGGGCATGTTTTAGAAGTGGTGTAGTTATATATTCCTGTATGTCAGGGGGTTTGACTAGATGGCCCTTGAAACCCCTTCCCAGTCTAAGGTTCTGTGATTTTATGAAATTTTGCAAACTCACATGAAAATGAACTGATCTGAAATTCTCAACTATCCCCAAATATCTTTAATTCTTCCATGAAAATCCCTTTAAATTTCTTAAATGAAATTTCTTTGGAACTCCTTCACACTATACAGTTATAGTGCTATGATTCCACTTTCACTGCCATGGTAACATCCTATGGAATCCTGGGATTTGTAGTTTGTGAAGCAGTGTTTAAAATTCTCAGATAGAGAGCTCCTCTGGCGCCTAATAGAAATGTTAGCTCTTATTGGTATTGTTAACAGAAGGGAGAATAGGGCCAAATCACTACCCCAAAAGAGCTAAATTAATTTCTGGACAAGAAAATGGATTAGTTTATGTAACTGAGGTTCCCTGTTGTTTGCTGTAGAATTCTCAGCAAAATCCTTGGATAAAAATTATTCTTCTGAAAGAGTAACATGTATTCTGAATGTTAATGTGTTCCGTTGTCTTTTTAAGTGGTTATGAGTAGTTTCCCTTTTCATTAGCATTTTAACAATATCCCATAACAATTTACTTACATTTAGTCTTGTAAGCACAGAGCAACAGGCTGGAAAATATTTATAGATCCCTTGTAGGCTTAGTAAATGTTACAAATATAAGACAGCCATCATGTGTTGGGACGTTTTTGTTGCTGGTTTTAAGCAGAGAGGTAACTGAGGTTTCTTCCAGTCTTGTGCTCCTAGTAGTGGGTGACTGCCAGCTGCCATATCAGGGGTTCAGTGAATCCATTCTCGGTTTCACCCCAGACTTCAGATGAGCTGTCCAAGGTACTTAACACTATGCCCAAAACAGATTTAGAGCCTTGTTCCTTTTAAGTCTAGAACAAAACTCACAGCAGATACACTGCCCTGCCCCAACACAAAAACTGCCAGCTGCTATTGACACCCAATGAGTGATTTATTAGGAACTTAGAGATAAATGATAGCTGTTAGAAATCGAATGGCATTCTTTTCCTACATGGAGCACAACATTTTAAGACTCATAAATAGCATTCAAAGTGGCTTTCCTTTTTTTAAAAAAAATCTATTTTGTTATCTAGAATATTCTAGAGCATTTTTTCAGGTTACCCCACTCTTTCCTCTTGTAACAACCCTAGCACACACACACACCCATGCCTATTTCTTGATGTTAGGTCTACAGTTTGTGCACCAGTCATCTGGCCATCAATTTTTACTGCAGATGCTCCCAGTTCACCACCACCTCCTCTTCCGCTCAGCCTCTCATGTGCAGTAGTGGTAACTAGTGGCATTCCCACCCAGTGTGTCACCCGGTGTGAGGGAGTGAGACTTCCTGTGGCAGGGCTGGAAGGCCCCCCCCCCCCCCCCCCCGGCAGGGGGTGTAGAATGGACCCAGGGCGGGGAGAGGGGGGGCGTGCCCGGCCCTCCCCCCCCCCCCCCCCCCGCCTTCCTAGTCCCATGTGGCCATTGCTGCATGGGACTCAGAAGGCAGCTCCCTCCCCCCGCCTGTTGAGTCATAGCCATGTGAGACCCAGAAGGAAACCACAGCCTTCTGAGTCCCATGTGGCAGCAGCCCCCCACAAGTGTACTACTCCACCTGGTGACACACCTTTCTGGGATGTTACCCTGTGCAATATGCACCACTGCACACCCTAGTGATGCCATTAGTGGCAACAGCCCAGGCCTTCCTTTCACCCATGGTGGCTTTATAGCAAAAAGAAGGCTGGCTGACTTCTTGGTTGCTGTTCCCAGAGTGACTGGATGCAAAGAGAGCAATATCTGAGCACCCAATTGAGCAGTGATTAAGCATCCAGTTGAGAACCCTCTCATCCATGCTTGCCTTGCAGTTACCTTTTCCTTCACAGCCCCCAGCTTGGACAAGTGTGACTCTGTCAGCCTCAGAGGATGGCCAAGGCAACCACACACACACACACACACACACACACACACCATGAACATATCTTGCCAAGGAAGTAAACCTCTTAGGATCACCATAAGTTGGAAGCTATCTGAAGGCACACAACAATTGATGATGGTGAAATCATTCCCACACTCACTAGGAAGAGGAAATCTGATACCCACATGGACTGCATCCACACTGTATAAATAATCTAATTAGACACCACTCTAACTGCCATGGCTCAGTGCTATGGAATTCTGGGAATTGTATAGCTTTGTGGGACATTTAGCCTTCTCTGTCAGAGAACTCTGGTGCCACAACAAACTACAACCCTCAGGATTCCAGATTGTTTCTGCAGTGTGGATACAGCCATAGTTGAGGGCAGCATTATTATGTGAAAAGCCTGAAGGGGGTCATTTGTATAGCTTTTTGTTTTTAAGTAAGAGCAAGACTCAAACAGGTTAACTAATCCCATGTTAACCAGGATTATAAACTGATATGAACATTCCAGCCATATCACACTGGTTAAAGTCTGAAGGAGGAAACAATTGTACATCTGTCCATCCAATTGTAGGGCATGGAAGGTGGTCCCTCACCCACTCTGTCTTGCTACCTTCATACAAACTAGGAAGTCTGAGAAGTTTGGTGTATATGCATCCCGAGGCTTCTGATTGATCAGAAGGTTTGAATGTAAGCTTTTGTATACCTTCCCACTGGTGTGATAGATGTGGTCATTTCAAAGCATCTCTGTGTATGTACGTGCCCTCAAGACACCTGTCGATTTATCACAATGGTATTGATTTTCTAGGAATTTCTTAGGAAAGGAATATTCAGGAGTGGTTTTTCCATTACCTTCCTCTGAATACAGCCTACATCACTGGTATCCATTAGCAGTCCCTCATCCAAGTATTAATCAGATCTGGCCCTGCTTAGCTTCAATTCTGGAATTTGGTACACATGTTGCCCAGAGGATTATACACATAATATTATGCCGCATAAATCCAAAGAATATATTATATCCCTCAATCCTGGCATACTCACTCCATACTGTGCTCAATAGTTGTGTTCTCAGTTCTCCCATGGGAAGCGGTTCTAGCATGTACATATATGTGTATGGTTAGGGTTTCTTTGGGCAAGTGGACATGGAATCTTGTAGGCATGATCTGTTTCACTGATCATGGGGACATAGCTCTAGAATCACTCTTATTAAAGACATTGGCGTCAAGACAAAGCATGGGACTTTCCTTCTGCTCCTTCACATTAATGGTTGCTAGTTTAGTACTGTGCCACTGGACACGAGCTTTAGTCCATACTGCTGGATCCTCCACCCTCCAATACTGGCAGTTCCAGTATGAGAGGTCTCTAAGGCTGTATCTGCACTGCAGAACTAACCCAGTTTGACAGCACTTTAAGTGCTTTTGTACTTTTGGGAGCTATTTAGCCTTCTCTATCACAGATGTTTATCACACTATACTCTTAAAGTGCTACAATTCCAGTGTGACTCCTCTAGCTGCCTCCTGTTGCATTCTGGGACTGGCAGTTTTAAGGAGGAGTATTTAGAATTCTCAGGCAGAGCAGTTCTGCTTGAGAATTCTAAATACCCCTCCTTAAAACTGCAAATCCCACAATGCAACAAGAGGCATCTAGAGGAGTCACACTGGAATTGTAGCACTTTAAGAGTATAGTGTGATAAACATCACAGAGTTCTGGTGCCACAACAAACGATAAATCCCAGGATTCCATAGCATTGGACCATGTCAGTTAATGTGGTGTCAAACTGCATTGCTTCTGCAGTGCAATGCAAATGCAGCCTTAAGATGGGGCATCTTCTGCAAAAGCTGCCTCTGGCTATACATAAGAAGTGATGTTTTCCCCAGGGTTCCCATTTGTGTTAGAAACCATGACAGAAGATGGGAAAGTTACATTTGTTAGCTAACAAAAATTATACAGGATTCTCAGGGATTTAGGAAGTTGTTGTAAAAAAGGATAGCTTTTGTAATCTTTCCTACTGCCTTTTCAGCTTAAAAATGATCTTATCAGGAATGAAGTCTCCATTCTGATGGTCCTGAAGGGTGTGATGTTAAAACTGTTGAATCGAGCTTAGATTTAGGGGAAAGGACCCTGTCTCCACCAGTTAGGAACTCATAGCTATGTTTACAAGCTCCATTTGGTAATCAAGTTCCATTTGAATAAATGGTTGCCATGGCAGATCTCATAATGACTGCTGGGAACCTGGCAATAGATCATGTGCTGACATTTTCTTTTTTGGTTACAAAGCGAAGCGAAAAGGCATTGATGACTTTTGGCCAAAGCAGTTTGACTTGGGGTGAGGGACTGGAAATGCTCCGGGTACAGAACCTGTTCCCCAACCTCCTGGCCAGGCCATTGAAATAGTCCCTCTCTGCCATCCCACTGGTGTACTGCTGCTATTTCTCAGTCTGCGTTCTAATTATGACGGCTAGCAGCTGTGCATTATTTATGGCTTCTGTGATGTTCAGCTCTATTAAAGAGAAAGACTAACAAATCTTATTGTGCAGCACACATGGGTTTCATTGGAGCCATTTTGAGATGTAGCTGCCTTCATCATGTTGATTTCATTACGTTTTATTTAATACTTTGGGAGAAATACAATTCCCATTACTCTCAAGTTTCAGGGTATATATTTTTTTAAAAGCATTTAACTTTATAAGAGTTTTTAAAACCATTTGCACTTCTAATTGAATCTGCACTATATTGGTCCTTGAAACATGTTGCTCTGGAGGGAGGGATGCAGAAAAGCCAGCATTTTATTTATTTATTTTGAGTGTGTAGGAATCAGGGTCAAGGCGGTTCATGCAAGAAATACAGCATAAAACACATTCAAGCTATCAATGTCTTGTTGTTATTGTGTGCCTTCAAGTCATTTTCGACTTATGGTAACCCTAAGGCAAAACTATCATGGGGTTTTCCTGCTAAGATTTATTTGTTCAGAGGGCGTTTACCATTGCCATCCTCTGAGAGGCTGAGAGGGTGTGACTTGCCCAGGATCACCCAGTGGGTTTACATGGCCAAGCTGAGTATCAAACCCTGGCCCCAGAGTTGTAGTCCATGACTCAAACCACTACTCCATTCTGACCTCAGTTTATCAATGCCATCTCACCAAAACAAAACAAAGTAGTTAAAAAGCAGCAACACTTCTTCCCCCTCCAAATCCCTCATTTAAGACGTTGACCTCACAGGATAAGCTTAATGACAAAGGAGAGGTTATCAGTCCTTCAGACAACCTTGCCATAAAGAATGTAAGACTTTAAAGCTGCAGTGGGGATCTGTTTCTGCCTTCTGCCCAAGTCCAGACGCTCTGAATCTCCTGATCTTCCCATATACCAAAATTAATTCATGACCCCAGAAGCCTCTGGAGACACAATTGGCCATTTAAAAACCATTTAATTTCCACATATGCTGCACACACACAACCCTACTTTATTTGCTGTTGTTTTTTAAAATGGGTTTGGAACCAAAAGGCCAAAATAATCTTCAAATAGCCAACTGTTGCCCGCCCCCCTGCAAAGCTTCTGGCCATTTTCACATTTATATTTTTTTCTAGATTGCTCTTGGAAGGTTTCAGGGTTCTTGGAGGTTTCTCTAAAGCCATTTTGCCCACCCCCTACAACCAGCACTTCAGATTCCCATGTGCCACCCAAAGAACTGGTATCCTTTCCTTTGCAGACATTGGAGCTTATCAAATGGCCTTAAGAAACAGGAAAAAAACAGAATGGTCCAGTCATGATTACGCGATCACACAAAGATTTTCACACGACGTCACACTCATCCAGTACTTCTCCCATAACTTGGAATGCTCCTGTAACTTCTTATTAATGAAGAAACCTCATGAATGGTTTGCTGATAGCACTTCATTCATGCCATCCCAAAAGGGGGGAGCCTGTAATATTTTGTTTGCACTACTGTGGAGCAATCTGGGACCTTTTCGCAGACTGCATTTTGGTACAGGCAATTTGTTCTCATTGCTAGGGATTGTTTCTGGAATGGGTTTCTGTCTTATTCCAAGGTGTAGGGAAAGATTTTGTTTCAATTGGATAAAAATAATGTTGTGAAATATACAAATTTTATTTTGTGTGTGTGTGTGTGTTCAGGATGGATCTGTGATTTTCAGACATGTGCAGTTGCACCAAAATGACGCATGTGTGAAACATTCAATAATGATATACTAACGATACACGCATGGATGTATGCAGAACACAATTCTATTTTTTAAAATATTGTCATTATCATGTGATTGCCTGACTGTGTGAAAAGATCTGTCGCTATAGTGCTATGATTCTATTATCTTCCAGTAGCACAATTGTTGTGGAATTGGTCCTAGTGTGATAATCTCAATACCACACTACACTATTTTAGTGCTGTTATTCCACTTTAACGACTATAGTTGCCTTATGTGGAATCCTTGGATTTGTAGTTTAGGGAGGGGAATTTAGAATTCTTAGCTAGAGACCTCTTAGGCCTCATTAAACTACAAACCCCAGAATTCCACAGGAGGTAGCCAAAGCAATCAAACTGGAATAACAGCACTATAACAGCATAGTGTGATAGTTGAGTTGTCAATATATTTCCCCTGAAGAAAGTCCAACAGACTCCCTGTCTTCCTTCCATCTCATCAGATGTTTGAAGTCACATTTTTTCTCAGAGGGTATTTTATGTCACTCCCTGCTGTTCTTATTACTTTTGATGGCTAAGATGTTTCTTTGTGCTTTTAATTACTCATGCATTTTTATATTATAACAATTGTTATTTAGATCTTGTCTTATCAGCTGTGTTTTTCAAGAAAAATTATTTGGTTTTGGAGGTTGAGAACTAGGTGGCCCTTGTGGTCTCTTCCAACTTCATATGAGTCTATAAATGGAATACTTGTTCTCAAGCAAGACCCAGGATGCATCTGCACACTGTAGAAATAATGCAGGTTGACCCCACTTTAACTGTCATGGCTCCATCCTATCCTGGGATTTGCAGTGTTGTCTATCTCCTATGGCAAATTTGATTAGAACAATGCCACAGATGGACACAGACTTTATCACACAAGGCTTGAAAAATGGAATTAGAGCAGGATAGTACTGTAGAGTCTGTGGCTATTCCTTGTCATATAACGTTGTATCCTTCAGTAGCTGGTCTGTAGCCCATCCATTGCTAGACTGCTCCTTCTCATTGATGGGCAAAACCTATCAATGTCCTCTGGTGACATTGTTTTTCCACTGTTAATGCACATGTGATATGTTCCTCTCAAAGCAGTTCCGATATACAGACCAGAAGACATGTTGGGAAGGGGTAGGACAGGAAGGCTATGGAGGCTGGCATGAGGAAGGCAGATGCCAGGATAGAAACCATACCATGACCGTTTGGAAGAGGTGTGTGCTAATAAGTGTCCCCAACCTGGTATGTTTGCATTTCCACTGTCATGATTGTGGCCACTTATGAGCCTGGTGTGATAAAATCCAATGTCGCTGGGAAGGGGGGGAGCCCTCAAGAGCAGTCCCTCAAAACACATTTAAAAAGACAAGTTTCATGAGACATTTGTTCATGCCAACTTTGCCTCTGCCTTCCTACAAAAAGTCAACCCAGCTTCTTCTTTCTCCATTCTTTTATGTTACATAACATCTTTTTTGTTTCGTTTGGGGTACTGCTTGTGTGTGTGTGTGTGTGTGTGTGTGTGTGTGTTTTAAAAAAACCAGCCTGAAGTCTCTTAAAGAATATGCTGTATGACAATCTGCCCTATTTGTGAGTACAAAGAGTCCTTGAAATGTTCCTGAGACAAATTTTGCTGATCCAGGATGCACCATGCAACATCTCCCTTGCGGTAATGAAGTCTCATTATCCGAGTTGTCCGCCCAATTACACAGATTCCTGCACTATAGGACAGCAGACTGCATTGTGTTTGTATTGCTAAATGCAGGCAGTAATAGGGGGCAGCAGCCAGGAGAAAAAAAGGGAAGCCTTAAAAAAAGAACAGAACAGAAGAGGAAAGAGATGCTACATAATGAATGGTGCCAGCTTTGAATTGTCTGCATTAGAGTAGCTGCAGCAAAAGAAATTCTACAACGCAGTTTAATGCTATGTTTTCATTTCAAGGACCCATAAATAATAATGTTGCTCCAAGAAGAGGCACTTTTCCCAAGAGGAGCAAATTTCCATTCTGCAGGAGGGTCTGCTGTGAAAACAATCATCAGAGGTGAGGGGAAATGGGATGAATTACCAGGCATGGGCCCTTAGTGTCGGCTAGAGTTTGGTTCCAGGTTTCCTATAGATTCCAAAATCCATGGATGCTCAAGTCCCATTAAATACAGTGGTGTAGTAAGATAGTGTCCCTTATATAAAATGGCAAAATCAAGCTTTGCTTTATGGAATTTATATACCTTTTAAAATATTTTCAAGCTATGGATAATTGAATCTGTGAATGAAGAATCCATAGATACAAAGGGTGACTGTAGTTTTGCTTTGCTTTGTTTTATTTATTAATTAATTTCTCTCATGCCTTTCTCCAAAATGGGACACAAGGTGGCTCACAACAGGGATTGAAACAAAGGCGCGTTACAGACTGCCGAAAAGCGGCGGCCTGCACTTTCCCCTTTCCCTGCCGGATCAGAGTGGCAGCCGCTGAGGCCCTGATCCGCCGCTTTTCAGGCCGCAGGGAAGTGGCAAAAAGCCCCTTCCCCGAGGCCTGGAAAGGGGTGTCCTTGGGGCTTCAAGCCCCAAGGACACCCCGCGGCAGCGGGGAGGAGGAGAAAGGGGCCATTTGGCCCCTTTCTCCCTTGCGTCGCTGGGCGCAGCCATCTAAAGGCTGCGCTCAGCGACGCAAACGGCAAAAGGAGCTCTGTTTCGGAGCTCCTTTTGCGGCCGGGGAAAGAGTGCACTATGCGCCCTGGCGCAGCGTGACAACATCACGTCCGCGCCACCTCGTATAGAGGTGGCGCAGTCATGATGTTGTAATGGCGGCGGCCATGTGGAACAGCCGCCGCCATTTTGTGCGCGCTCTACGTGTGCTAGGGTTGGGGGCATCCAGAAAGGACGCCCCTTTCTAACCCTAGCACGCACGGAGCGGGTGCTTTAAGGCCTGTCTGTAACGGGCCAAAGTACACAAATTAAAAGCTAATAATAATAAGGGTTTTTTTTAAAAAAACTACCATATTAAAACACCAGTACTTTTACAAATAATTTAAAAACAGGACAACAATAAAGGTATAGTACACCCATGCAAATACACCACTAAGTCTGCTGCCACACTGCACAGTTAATGCAGTTTGACACTGCTTTAACTGTCATGATTCCATCCTATGGAATCCTGGGACTTATAGTTGGTTGTGGTATTAGAGCTCTCTGACAGAGAAGGCTTGATATCTCACAAAACTACAAATCCCATGATTCCATATCACTGAGCCATGGCAGTTAAAGAGGTGTCAAACTGCATTATTGTTTAAAGACAAAGGTTCTCTCCTACTTGTGGAAGGAAAGGAGAAAGTTGGCTAGCTGAGAAACCTCTATGAGCCTTGGTCATCAGCAACACTGCTCATGTCTTGCAAACTTAAGGTTGTGGCTTCCCCAGGTCAGATCAATCCACCTGCAGAATAGACTTTCTCTTCTCTTCTTGCCTTCCAATTTACTGAGCATTATCATCTTTTTCTGTATGTCATCATATGATACATTCAAAGTATAACAGCATCATTTAGTCATTTTAGCTTCTAGTGAGAGTTCAAGCTTGATTTGGTGTTGGACTCATTTATTTGTCTTTTTGGCAGTCCACAGTACAACTCTCATCCAGCAACACATTTCAGATTACTTCATTTTCTTCCTTAGTTTTCTTTGCTGTTCACTTTTTACAGCCATACACAGTAATCAGAATACTACGGCATGGATGGTTTTTCCTTTGGTATCAAATGATGTATCTTCACGCTTGGCTACAAATAATGATTTTTTAATTGTTCCCTGATAACCTTCCTGGCTTTGGTCTGATTGATATTATTCACGTACCTTGTACAGTCGGCCCTTCTTATACACAGATTTTTTATACACAAATTCAACATCCTCATTTTGAAAATGTTACAAAAAGGTATAAATTTCAAATATCAAACCTTGATTTTCCATTTTTATAAGGGACACCAGTTTGCTATGTCATTATATTTAATGGGACTTGAGCATCCATGGATTTTGTTATCCATGGGGATCTTGAAACCAAACTCCAGCGTATAACAAGGGTCCACTGTATGATATTTTCTAGCTTCTTTTACTAAATCTCTCCTCACTGTTAATGCCACCCGGTTTCAGCTCGGATTCTTCTTACTAGAATATTTTTTTCCCATTAGAAAATCATGAAGATAGTGGACATACTTCAGCTGAATTCTGCCAGGTCTTTTTTCAAAATGTTTTAATTTGAATGGTGTGGGATTTCTAGACCACTTGGGCAGTCCAGTTTGTGCAAACCTTAGCATGTAGTCCTCACAAGTAACTTTTCTTACTTCTGGAACTGAACTATTCTTGTACCCACAAAAGCCCTTTTCTTTTAAATTTGGGGGACAATGTCATAATCACATCAGTGCAGTTCAGTTTTTCTTCATTCTCTTCCAAATTTGTTTGGACCTGATTCGTGGTGATTTGTCAAGGGAGTGTGTGGATAAAATGCAATTGCAAGTCCATGCCTGTTGAGTGTGGACAGCTAACATGCTATTCAGCATTTTTAAAGGTTCTTGTGGCTTTCTTTAAAGGTTTCCTGTTTGCAGATCATGAAAACTTTAATCTTGGATTTGCAGTCACTGTTACTGTCTTTTCCCTCTTTATTTTTTAAAGAATTATTATAGTGCAAACCAGAGAATAAGGGAGTACACCATTATAGTGCTATTATTCCACTTTTACTGCTCTGGCTGCCTTCTGTGGCAATCTGGGGTTTAGTTTAGGGAGGCATAAGAGCATAATTCAAAATGTTCCTCCCTAAATGGCAAATCCCAGAATTCTACAGGAGGCAACTATAGTGGTTAAAGTGAAATAATAGCGTAATGCAGTATTGTCTCCCCCACTTCGGAAAAAGTACTAATACTGTGTTGATTCCAGAAGTGAATCGGCTCTTCATCATTAATCTTCCATTCAGGATCATCAGGAAGCAATAAAATAGGCTAGACTTACAAGAAGGAAGCTTAACAGAGCCTCTGATATATGGAATTTTTTGAGAAGTAAAGAAGCACCTTGGCCATGGGAAGGACACTGTGATTAGGGCATAATATTGTGTGGTATGGAAATACTGTTTTGATGCACTTCCCATTAAACTGAGGAAAGAAAAGTGGTACATCAGCAGCATTCAAGGGCACTGGTGTGAAAGGAACCCAGGAGACCTGAAGCAGCAAAAAAGAGAAGCAGGATGCTGAGACTGTGCTGCTGAATCCAGCAGCGAGGGGAATTAAGAAAGGCTGTGGACCTTCCAGGGTAATGTTACTGAAATCAGAGGCTTTTCCAGCTCAGATACTCTCCTGCTTAGAAATAATTATAATCAAAAGCACAACTTCCGTCTCTTACAAGTGGTGTTTCATCCACCTCTTATTCAAAACATGTAACTATTCTGAAAAGAAGCCATTTCATAGACTAGTCAGTGTGGTGTGGTGCTCAGAGTGTTATACTGGCACTTGGGTCATTCAGGTCCAGTCCCCCTTTTGGCCATGAAAGTCATTCAGTGCCCATGAATTTTTTCCCTATGGACACAGTTTTAAAGTTGTTGTTGTTGTTGTTGGGTGCCTTCAAGTCATTTCCGACTTATGACAACCCTAAGGCAAGCCTATCACAGGGTTTTCTTAGTAAGATTTGTTCAGAGGGGAAATTGCCTTTGCCTTCCTCTGAGACTGAGAGACTGTGACTTGCCTAAGGTTACTCAATGGGTTTCAGTGAAGATTTTCATACCATACCAGTAAAACGTTTAGGAAGTGTGTGTTTATAAAAGCCTGACGTGCTTCCTAAACATCAGGGAATCGTCCCCTCGCCTCCAGCATCCCTGAATTGTTCAGGGAGCAGTCATTTTCTATGAACGCAAAGTTTCCATTCATAGGAAATGATTGCTCCCCAAATGATTCAGGGATGCTGGAGGCAAAGGGATGATTCCCTGACATTTAGGAAGTAAGTGTGTCAGGCTTTCACACATGCACATGACCTAAACGTTTTACTAGCATTTTACCAGCGCTTACCCCACAGTAAGCACTAGTATGAAAATCTTCTATGACCAAGCAGGGATTCAAACCATGGTCTCCAGGGTCACAGTCCAAAGCTAAAACCACTGCACCACCTTTGGTGATACCTATCACATGATGCCATCTCCTTCTCGTTGCTACCTTGTCTTCCAACCATTGTTAGCATGCCCCTTGCCATTGACAGGGAATATCCATCAATAAGCTTCCACTTGTGCTAGCACTCAGATATGGTATATTATCCTGTTGCATTTTTGGGATTGTGTGGTCATGTTGTGTTAATGTCTCTTTCTCTCCCCATTCCCCCTCCCCTTCACTATTCCAGAACAGCTTTTTTAAAAAAAAAAAACTTTATTTATTTTTTTAAAACCATGGTGTTTAAAACCACAGGGTTATCATAATTCTGAACCTATGTTAAGAAACACTCACACACATACACAAATACCGAGAACAGACACTGGGTAGGGCATAGGGCAGGGGAGCAGGGTTAAGGATGAGGGCAAAAGAGTGCACCAGGGGCCAGTAACATCCCAGCCGCAGTAATGTGTGGTAGGGACTGCTCCCAAACCAGTGTATATGAACTTCCCTTCATTAATGCGATTGTTGTGAGCATGGGGGTGCTATGATAAAAGCAACTTACCTCAAAGTGGTGCTGCAGGGATAAAGTTGGGGAGGGGAGCCAAACATGCTCTGTGAGCTCATTGAAGGTAAGGCTATAAAAATAACTAATAAAATTAAAAAGTAGGATCACATTGTTGTGATAGCTGTAAATCTGCTGCTTGAAGGATTTTTGCTTTGCTTTGCTTTTTGCTTCTGCCTGTGTTGTGATACACTGCTTTTCCCAGCCCTGCAACTGAGGCATATCTGCAAAGCTCAGAATTAACTAGTTAATTACCTCATTAACTCATTAATGCAGTGTTTTCTTCCCATGATTTCACCTAACTTGATAGATTTCCTAATTAACACTAACGTTAAAAATATGCATATTTAAATAGGATCATTACACTTTATTAGCCTGAGTGCCTAGTCCTCTCTCAGATTCAGTAAAACAAAAAGGCCATCTATAATGAAGATTATGGTGATTTTATTTATATGCCACCTTTCTCCAGAGTGGGACTCAAGGTGATTCACAAAAAGAACCAGCTAAAAATCTGACAATAACATTTAAAACATTTTTTTTAAAAAATCACATTTTATCACATTAAAACCATGCCTGTCTTTGCTCTGCAGAAATAATGCAGTTTGACACTGCTTTGACTGCCATGGCTCAATGATATGGAATCCTGGGATTTGTAGTTTGGTGAGATATTTAGCCTTCTCTGTCAGAGAGCTCTGGTGCCCCAACAAATTGCAAATCCCAGAATTCCAGAGGATAGAGCCATGACAGTTAAAGCAGTGTCATACTGCATTAATTCTGCAGTGTGTCAGTAGTCTTAGGGGGTGTATGCGTGTGAACTGTACTTTAGAGGGATTACAGTAATGTCAAACTGCATTAATTCTGCAGTGCAGTTGAAGTTCATAGCTATAAACAGTATAAAGTCATTTAAAAGCATGCACAAGTTAAAAATAATAAATAAAGCACCCCCATAAAGAGGATTTCTTGGAAGCACTTTTGCAAGTGAACAAATTTGTGGTTCCCTGCCAGTAAAAGGAAAGGGAGCAGGGGGACAGCTTAGCCTTCTGTGGAAGAGAATACCATAGAGCAGAAGTAGCCACTTACAAAGCTCTCTTCTCTGTATCCATAAAATGAACCAGTGAGACTGAGAGAATTTTTAGACACTGGCAGATTCCTATAGGGAAATCCAGTACTCCAGATAGTCTGGAACTAAGCCGTATCAAGAGAAGAACGATGAAATGCACCATGTGGCTTTGTTCTTAGGCAAGCTGAAAAGAAATTTTCCAGAAGCCCAGCTCAGAGCAACAGAAAAAACAATCAAGGAGTAGAAAAGAAATTAAAAAGACAAGCCCTACAATGGAATGGGGATGCAATGTGATTGTATTATTATTGAGATTAAGCCTTTCATGAAACCAAGGTCCAGTCCTTTTAGACCAGAAAGGCAGTGTATGTGTCTCTCTGCACAGCAGGGGCCTGGATAGAAAGGAAGTGTTTGTAGTTCTTCTGGCTAGGGTGCACTGTGACTCTCTTCAGTAACATCTACTCCTCTTTTTATTATATTATGGCCTGGTTTCTGTTCTACATTATTTTATTATATGTAACCTATAATGATGTTATTTGGTAGGCTTCAGTGAATCCGCTTTCAACATCTAATCTGTTCACACAGTGCTATGAAAAAAAAATTAATTTCAGTGAAAAGTGACATTCAACATTCAAATTTAAGTGAAATGTTTTCCTCACTCCCCTTTCCTTCTTTTTTAGTTTCTCCCTCCCTCTCTCTCAATCTCCACCATTCTCCTTATGCATTTTACTTCCCTGCTTCTTATTTCTACCCACCTCCTTTAAATACACTGTTAAGGTAAGATGGGTGCAGAGAATAGTGGGCTTGTTAGGTAGCTGATCATTTAAACTGATGCCACGGGTGGAATTTGGGAGCCCTGGTTTCTGCATACAAAATAAGTACTTTATCACTTATCTTTGCAGACCACGCTTCTGGATTGGTAGAGGGGAGGCAAAAAGCACACAGTGATTCAGCTGTGCAGGAAAATATACACTCAGAGGCTCTGAAAACATTTTCTGTTAAGAGTTCTGCACCCTTGATTCAATGACTGATCTTTGTAGCTGTCCTCTTTTTGCTGTACGTCTGGTGGATCAGTGTCCTTTAACTGAAATCTGTCATTCCTTATTAACCTTTAACAAACAAGACACATGAAGAGTGAATGAAAGGTACACATTGGTGGGGATGGAAAGAAAGAGATCCAGATGAGTGTCAGATTTAATTGACAATATTGTAAGACAAAATCCCATGCTTTAGGATAATCTTTTTCAACCTGACAGTTACAGGACATTTTTGACTCTTGCAATTCCAAGGCAACAATAATACAGTATTATGGACCTTTTTCTCCATGTTGGGAGGGGAAAATCTAGTTCAGAAGAAGGCAACTTTAAAAGCTCAAAAAGAGAAATTTTGAAGGAGCCAATAAAAAACAGTGCTCCTGGAGTGAAGAGTGACAACCCCCATGCCATTCTCTTTAAATCCCATGAAGTGTCTCCAGACTAACTAACAAGAAACAAAATAATAAAACATTTTCATATGATATTGATTTAATGTATTTATTAATTAAAATATTTACATCCTGTCCTTTATACAAGGATCTCAGAGCAGCGTACAATAAAATCTGTTTAGGATTTTAAAAAAATAACAATGACAATAATGTTAAATCATTCCTCACTTAAAACCAGACAATTTATAGCCTGTTTAAATCATTTAAATCAATCATAGCACATGCACAAACTGGATAAAATAAATTAGGTTCCAAAGTATTTAAGGGGAAAAAATGTCTTAACTTGACACTAAGGTAACACCCACGTTGCTGCCAACTGAACCTCTAAGGGGATGGCATTCCATAACTGGGGTGTTACAACAGAAACAACCCTCTCCCATCACTCCCAAAATGTATTCCCCCCCCCCCAAAACCAGGGTAACACAGAAGAGGCCACCTCCAGTTATTATCTGCCCAGGGAGATCAAAATGGCTCCCTCCTTGATGGCCTGCTGCTGGCAGGTGAAGGCCTACCTATTCACACAGGCATTTAAGGAATTGCTATAAGGACGGGCTGGGATGTATAGTCAAAGGCTTTCATGGCCAGCATCCATAGTTTTTTTTGGGGGGGGGGGTTCGGGCTGTGTGGCCATGTTCTAGCAGAGTTTCTTTCTGCTGGCGAAACGTCAGAAGGAAACTCTGCTAGAACATGGCCACATAGCCTGAAACCCCCCAAAAAACTACAGGCTGGGATGTTGGACCAATTTAAAAAATTGATACAGTTTTTTCTCTATATATAGTTTTATTTTTTTAAAAATGTGTTTTATTCTTTTAATAACTATCTGTTTTAATACTGTAATAATTTAATTCCTTTTTAATGTACTTTTTTTAAAAAATGTTTTAATTGTACTGTTTTTAATGCTGTGAAGCCGCTCTGAGTCCTAGTCATGGGAAAACAGCGGGATACAAATAATAATAATAATAATAATAATAATAATAATGCAAACCATCTTGAGGTTTCCTTGGCAGGATTTCTTCTGAGGAGATTTGCCATTGTCTTCCCCTGCAGCTGAGAGCATGTTACTTGCCCAAGGTCACCCAGTGGGTTTCATTGCTGAGCTGGGAAATGAACTTGGTCTCCATCCAACACTCAAACCACTATACCACACTACAATTAAGAACATACAAAAATGAACATTAAAATAGAAGTAAACTGTCACAGTATTTAAAAAAACATTACTCATTAAAAGAATGAAATGCAGGCAAAATGATAAATGTACAATTGTTCATGTACTGAATGGTACAGGTATTGAATTGAGTTCCCAGTTCTAACACCTGACTGTATTGAATTATCATTCATGCCTAATGTTCCAAGCTTTGCATATCTGCTCCACTTTTGAAACAAATGAAAACTGTGCAGAGCTGCTGTCCAGTGTTCTCTTTTGGCTTCCCACAAGCTGACTGTAAACTTGCCTTCTGGAGAGAACTATATAATCCAAAGTAATAAAGTAGTCATGTTGATGTGTGTTACTATCTACTAGAGGCACAATATGGGCACAATATGTAGGAAGAACCCCCAAGCAGACTATATACGCTTCTCTCCTTGGTGCCCTTCCTATTTATTGACCTGTCTTACAGTTTTAGAAGTCACTCAGCACTTGTTTAAACTGCCATATGATCCATTTCAATGTGAACTTTAAACAGTGCCTGAAGTATGGAGTTAAAACACAGGATTATTTCTGACATTTGTGAACATATGACCTTAAACAATGTGAGCACCACAGGAATTTTAAACCATCTACTCCCAAGCTATTAATGGTACAGTTATGACATCCTTACTTTTATTGAAACCTTTGCCTCTTGGGTCTCACCTCAGGAATCAATTAAGGCCGTTTCACACATTACACCACAACAGACCCAGGTTTGGCCTCAGAGGGTGCACTTGACAGAGAGCCACTGATGAGTTTGTGTCTCTGTGTTTTAAAACATTAGTTTATCATCTATCCAGACCATTTTAGGTGAAGCTTTTCTTTAAAAAAAAAAAGTATCTATGGCCTGTAACAGACTGCCAAAATAAAGTTGCTTCGGGTCTCTTTGGAGGTATGCCGTTTAAATGATGCATGCATCCAAAGAATCCGGAAGCTGCACCAAAGCTGCCCTCCAGTGCTTAGGAATGGAGTGTGGCTTTGGTGCAACCTCCGGACTCTTAGGACCCATGCATCATTTAAATAGCATACCTCCAAAGAGACCCGAAGCAGCTTTATTTTGGCAGTCTGTAACAGGTCCAAGAAAAGTTAAAATGGCAAGTGTAAAGAAACTCAATATATCTTTATTTATTTGTTTGTAAATAATTATATCCATGAAGCATCTTTTTCTCATACCCCCTGTTTCTGAAACTGAGCATCAGGAATAGTCAGATCCAGACAGGTCACAGGTAATCCCACTTTGGGGGAGCCCTTGGCACTTCTTTCTGTATTTGCCCAGCTTGAGGACATAGCCATCATGTGGCTCTGAGGATGATAGGTTAGTCCAGTGGTGTCTTTAGGGTTAGTGTCACCTCTTGGGGAGGCAGTAGGGGTGGACTGCCATGGCCTCTGGAGGGCTGTTTGGGCTCTGGCATGGTTGCAGCCGTTTGGGTTCTGGCACACACACACCCAGCAGCCTCCACAGGGCCACTTAGAGTGTGGCTGCTGGACAAGTGAGAAAGGGACACAGTGCCCAGCAGCCACACCAGTCCCACAGGATGTACCACCCTACCAAATGTACACCAACCCCCTGGTCTCCCTTTTGCAGCCCGCAGCACCCCTGTAGTGATGCTACTGAATTAGTCTATCCTTTGAACATGCAAGACCACAAGGAAACAGAAACAGCCATGCATGGAGACCATCAGTCCCCAGAGGTGCAGCTACCAGAAAGTCAGTTTCTGCCAGCTTTTTTGAGTGTTCACTTCAGGACAGACCTCTGCTTAGGCCAACTCTTTTTTTCTTTTTAAGCAACGGTGACAAAGTACACTAGGAGCTGCCCATGCTCCTAGCTGCCATTTGCCTGTATCTACCAGGAATTCAAGGGACTTATCTTGACCTAGCCTGACTTTTGCTGAGTGACCTTAACTAGTCCTGGACCTGACTGTGACATGATAGCTTCAACCTCCTTTACTTGAATCTTATCTGATATCCTAGTCTTGGATCTGGGCAACATAGCTGCCTCACCCTCTGTAGGCCCTACATCAACCAGGATACCATTCTCCATTTCTATCAACAGGTATTGTGTAGGGTAATTTAAGTTCCCTAAAGCTTTAGACTTTGGTAAGGAAGCAAAAATATTTAAATATCAAAAATATCAAAGCCAAGCCTGTGAGGGTCTGGCTTTAAAATTAGCAGAATAGCAGAAATGTGACTATGTCTAACAATGCTTTTCAAAGAACTGAGACCAATTCCAAAAACAACACAAGTGGCTTGTAGTTCAAACAAAAGTTTATTAATGGCTATAATCTATATATACAAAAAGGCTATATCCTAATCTTGCTAGTAAATAGTTTAGGTAAAATGAAATCTTTAACTCACAATCTTTTCAAAGAAAGTTGTGGAAGAAGATGGAAAACATGCAGTTCATTGAAAATCTTTTTGAGAGAATCTGTTAGTCTCAAAGGAGAAGTGACCTAAATCACATGTTTTGTTTGAGAGAGAGAGAGAGAGAGAGCAGAGTTTGCATGCAGGACATCCCCATCTATCTAAGGAGAGGGAAAGAGAGTGAAAAAATCTTCCAACAGATTTCAATAGGAAAGTCACACAACAGTTTTCATGCAAGGACATCACACATAGAAGACACTGCTCCTACCAAAGGGTGCAATCAAAGAGATTGAAAAGATTTTGCACAGTCAATGGCTTCACACAGATACTGTTTCCAATGGTCACCTTTTCAATCTTGGCTGCCTTGCTCACACAAAGTGGAACAGTTCACTATGAATCCCTGTCCATGTTATTGTCTTTGTAATCCTCTCAATTTTATCTGAGTTTGCAGAAAAACTGACTTGCAGAATCTGAATGGTTAACAGGGAAGTGGAAAAAAAGACCCATTTGCTATAATTTGGTGGCTTCCTTTTGTTTCATCAGTAACTGAACAAGAGTTATTGTGTGGTCCATCAACATTTTGGGTCTCATCTCTTTAAAATAATTATGCGCTCCCTCTCTCCATGGATTGAGGTCAGTCAGGAACAATAACAATTAACAGACACGTCACATCAGTTAAAACATATCAATTAAAATATATATCAATTTAAAAGATCATGCATACAATTTAAAAGGAGATATACACATATTAAAACAATCCACATTTAAAACTCATCATTTAAAATTCTTGACTTAAAAATCATCTGGGTAAGCCTGCCAGAAGAGAATAGTTTTAATGCTGTTTTGAATTCAGACAGCGTATTCAGCTGTCGAATCTCTTCCAGCAGGTCATTCCACGGTCTAGGAATGGCTGAAGAAAAAGTCATTTGGCTGACATTTGTGTTATCAATCGTGTTTGGCTAGAACTAACTTTTAAAGTAATGTTTGTGATGCTTGTTGATGTCCTTGCTTTGTTTTTGTCTTGTCTTCTATTTCCTTTACCTTTTCTTTTCTGATTGTATTGATTTGTAGTTATTTTTTATTGTCATAAATAAACAAAATTAAAAATTATCCAAGTGTCCCCAATTTGCACCTCCTAGAACCAAACCTTCATGCTATGCATTCTACAGTTGCAGCAGGCAACTGTGTCATTTTGAGATCACCACAGACTGTGTTGGGAAATGTACTCCAACAATATATGGAGACCATTAGCTGCTCACCGACACACAGCAAAGTAGGCCTTGTTTTAAATGGTTCTTTCCATTTCATGTATGGTGTGTGTGTGTGTGTGGGTGTGGGTGTTGGGAACATGATAATTAAACACTGTTTAAACAGGCAAAGAGCATTTAACCGTTTCCTCCCCACTGGAGTCCAGAGGGAAATCCTTTTTCCAAAGCCAATAGTGCCAATTCAGGATTTGAAATACACTGGGGAAAAATGTTCAACCGCAGAGCCATGAGTCTGGAAAATCAGTATGCAAAGGGATCTGGTAGCACCTTTGTGACTAACTGAAGAAAGAAGTTGGTAGCATGAGCTTTCATAGACTGAGGAAGTAGACTCCAGCCTACGAAAGCTCATGCTACCAGCTTCTTTCTTCAGTTAGTCTCAAAAGTGCTACAAGATCCCTCTGCATACTGGAAAAAATGTTTCATTCATGCCAGTATACTACTTGCATATCCTATTTGGTAAAATCATTTTTTTGTTTTTGTTTTTTGCTTTATTTTTTAAAAATAATGGTAGAGGCTTTATTAACATTATTCCCCCACTCCCACCAAAAATGGTACCCATGGCTGTAAGATTGCTTTTATGCTGGCACTGTGTCTGGAAGCATGTTATTTCAATTAGACATGCTATTTTCCCATGCCCCCCCCCCCATGTTTGAGACAGAGTACTTGATGCAACGCAAGAATACCAAAATTGCATGCTGTACTTAAATCATATTTACTTATGCAACTGAAGAGTACCCAAACAACTTGGTTTTTCTTCATGCATTACATGGAGGCTAATCTCCATGTAGAAGAGATCAAATATTAGTGTCTGAAGGGCATTGTGTCTTCCTCCCTCCTCATTTGCATCTATTGGAAATCTGCCAAGAATACTGCAAGAATCCAAAGTTGGAGAACCCGAGAATGTGTGGGTGGGGGACACTGTTCTTTGCACACTGCAGTTTCCATGCTTTTAACCCAATCATTTCATTTTGATGCCAACGAAAGCAAGGTATGAAGTGACTCTCAGAAGCCATTGAGACTCTCATTACATAGTACAATATATCCCATCAGCCACAGCCAGCATACTCAATCACGAGGAGTGATGGGAATTGAAGTATGGAGGGCATCAGGTTGGGAGGAAGGCAGTCTATTCCACCACGCTCATTAACTGTGCCCAAACGTCAACTTTGTTTTACAGTACACGTCTTTTTGTCTGTGAGGAACCTCTGCTAGTTTGGTTCAACTTCAAAAGTACAAAAATGCTTTTTTTCTGCAATATGCATGGGAATTATAAGTTACATATCAAATATTGATAACACTAATTGCTGCTTAAGGGATTTAGCAGGCCATGCTAGAGTTGAAAGTTAATGCAGTTTAAGAGCCGACAAATTTGTCTTGCACAGAAGTCTCTGGGGTTTTGATATCTTATTAAATAGGAGAGTGCAAGACATATTTCAGACTACACACACACACACACACAAGTGGCAAGTTCTAAAGTAGATTAATGGGTAACCAGGAAAAAAAAAAGACAAATGCTACAGCATTTCCACCCAATGCATAATGATTATGTCAAAGAGGCTGATGACTACAAACTTCCAACCAACAATAACTCAGTACAGTACTCCCAGTGTACAGTATATAGGCTGCAGGAAATGGGAGCAGACTGTAGAAGTAAATCTTTGATTTGTTCCCTGCCTACATATGTAAACATTTACAACCCAACTGTATGCATGTTTACAGGGAAGTAAGTCCCACTAATTTTAATAGTGGTCTGAACATTAGATTACGACTCTAGAGATCAGGATTCAATTCTCTTGGCCATGGAAACCCACTGGGCAACCTTGAGTGAGTCACAAATGCTCAACCCCAGAAAACTTAGCCTTAGGGTTACCAAGAAAAGGAGAGGACAGTAAGATGGTTTTCCAGGGGAGGCTATTCATACTGACCCCTTTTTTATTCAGGAACACTTTTGGCAATTAAGCTGCACTGTAATCCAGGGGCCTTTAATGCATCTCCAATAATAATAATAATAATAATAATAATAATAAATTTTATTTCTTTCCTGCCTATCCACAAAGCTCAAGGTGGAGTACAACACATTAAACACAAAGCACAATTAAAAACAAAGAAACCCACAGTAAAAATACAACACTAAAAATCATAAAAATGCACTCATAGAGTATATATGCAATTAAAAAGTCATGATTTAAAATTGGCTGAGTATGCCTGCCAGAAGAGATATGTCTTTAATGCTCTTTTAAAAGCAGTTCTCTGGGAAACCATGGCCAGTCCTGGCTGGTTGAAGCAAACATTTCCCAGAAGACCTGAGTATACAGGGCAGATTGTATGAGAGAAGATGATCCTGTAGGTAACCTGGACCCAAACCATGAAGGACTTTAAAGGTAATGGCCAATGCTTTGTGCTTTGCCTGGAAACTAACTGGCAGCCAGTGGAGTGATGTTAAGATCGGTGTGATATGATCACTCCTGGATGTACCCATAATCAATCCAGCTGCCATATTCTGAACCAATTGGAGTTTCTGGACTTGGTACAAAGATAGCGCAATGGAGAGCTCATTGCAGAAGTCTAACCTTGAGGTTACCAGCACATTCACTACCATCTTTAGGCCCTCCGATTCTAGGAAGGGGCTTAGTTGGCTTATCAGTTGAAGCTGATAACAGGCACTCCTGACCATCATCTATCTGAGCTGACATTTGGAGGGAAAGATCCAGGAGCACTCCCAAACTGTGAATACAGTCTTTCAAGGGGAGTGTAATCACATCCAGAACTGGTTGACACACCTCCAGCCCCAGATTAGGACCCTTGATAGTAAGGAACCCACTGTTGCATTTTTAAATTTATGTTGAAATTACTTTATGACTTAATTAACTCATTTTGTATTTTTAATGAGAAAGCGTTGGGTTTGATTTATTTTATTTTTCCCTTAGTTTAAATCCAATTGCTAGTTCTTTTCATTCCTTTTATATATTTTTATTGGATTTTTAAAGTATGATTACAAAGAAAAGAAGAAAAAGAAGAAAAGGGGGAGGAAAGAATACCTAGGATACTAATATGGGTTAGGCATACACATCAATAAAAATGGATCATATTTTTCTTGAAGTTGTCATCCATAAATTACATACTCATGGAAGCTAAAGCAGTGAGATCTTCTGACCATTGAATGTTACATGGAGAATTTCCAGACTTAAGCAACAGTAAGAGCACACAGGATCCAACCAAGTTGGCTGTTTGTTAAATTTCACATCTTGGAGATATAATTTAAAAGACCACATGTCTACAAATCTAGAAGCTTTTTCCAGTACAAAATTTAGGCATAATACATTTGTTGATCTATATCCATGGATTCTTTATCCTTGGAGTCAGCGCTTCATGGTTTGAAAATATTTTTAACAGCATAAATTCCAAGAAACAAACCTTGATTTTGCCATTTTACAAAAGGGACACGATTTTTTTGTGCCATATTATATCACGGGTTTGAATATCCATCCATTTTGATATCTGGGGGCACCCCAGTGAATACCAAAGGCTCACTTTACATTCAACTGAAAGGGACAACCACTGAATATAACACAAGATATGTCAAAGGGAAGCAATATCAGTATTACATCACCAACATTTACCTGAAATAGGCCATTTCTTTCCAAATGGGGACAATCCTGTCCAATATACCTGATACAGACATTTCAGCTGGACCAAATGAGTTTTAATTCTAAACAAATTTCAAATGTTGAAGCAAGGACAGTTTTTCATTGGTTAAGTTGTATTGCTTCTTTTGGCTAAGTGCTATTCCACAATGAAGTTGAATCCATCCACTGAAACGATTGTTGAATGATAAATCAAGCACTTATGTGAATATATAAGGGATACCATTTTATTGTTAATTTGGGTCTTCTCTAGTTGAGACTAGATGTTGGATTTAGGTCATTTTAACAAAATTAGATAGTTATGGTATATATATAAGCAATTAATAAACAAATACACTCTGAAAAGGAGCCTTCCTTTTAAGAGGCCGTGTAACACGTTTCTACAGGTCCCTTTCATGACATTAAAATACTTTGAACTTCCATTTTACAAATGGATGCATAGCCTGCTATTTTCCTCTCCATTTTCTGGAAGTACCCCCCATATTGGCAGAGGCAAGATGTAATGCTTTTAAATCAATCAGCAACTAAAAACAGTCTGAGCACCTGGTTCCAAACGTTTTTCATAGATTCAAGCAAATAACTGTCAATTTGGTTGAACCACTGCACTTTTTATATTGCTGTTTATGGAGCCATCGTTCAGCAGAAACATGCACTGCTGCTCCCCATTTGTGACCACTGAAATTGGTGTGATTGTTATGTTGAGAATCAACACATCTTGGCAGGCTTACTAGTGGAATTCTTCATACAGGGATTATTATAGACTGGCGGCATTGAGTGTGTTATTTTCCCATTTGTTAACACATGGGTACTCATAACTGCGATAACTGAGAAAAACATATTCATTTACATGCTGATTATTCTTGTTTTCTGGGCTGAAATCACAAAGCATCCCTGCTCCCCTTATCTTTGCTTTCCTTTTCAAACACAGCAAAATCAGGAAGAATAACAAAGCTAATTATGGTGACACTGCTGTCACTTGTGGTAGGAATGACATCTCAATAGACCCTGACACTGCGGTAAATACCAAATGGGAAAATAAGTAAACACATGAAGAAAGGCAGTCATAAGGTTTCTAGTCCATTTGATTTTGAGGCTGAAGCATAGGGTAGCCCAATTTTGGCCAACAAACTAATATGGTTCCCCAGGTTATGATAGAAAATACTAAATACTTGAAAATGGTGTACAGCCCTCATAAAAATAATCTGTTAGGTCTCTTATATAGGTTCATTTATTGATATATTTTTCTGAAAGAGACATAGAAACAACCAGTGATACTCTATATCAGCTTGTTGTTAACTGCCCTTGAGTTGACCTCTACTCATGGCAATCCTGTAGATAAAATACCTCCAGGCCCCCCTATCCTCCATTGCTTTGCTTAGTTCCTGCAAATTCAGCCCTATCATCTCCCTGATTTAGTCCATCTATCATCCTCTCTTTCTGCTGCCCTCTACCTTTCCTAGCATCATTATCTTTTTTAATGGGGCATACCTTCTCATTATGTGGCCAAAGCACAACAGCCTCAGTTTTGTGTCATCTTGGCTTCCAGGGATAGTTCAGGCTTGATCTGTTCAATGACCCATTTGTTTGTCTTTTTAGCTGTCCACGGTATCCTCAGCACTCTTCTCCAGCACCCAGCAGCATCACTATGGGGGATGATCACAGAGGGCTGCAGGACAATACACCTAGAGGGACTGGCATGGCTACTGGGCAAGCAAGAAAAGTCACTTTCCCACTCGCCCAGCAGCCACACCAGGTGCTAAATTGGTGGCTCCTGGGGTGATGGGGCCTTCAGGGTCCAGCGTGGCTGCAATCACGCTGGACCTTGAAGGCCTTTTAGGGGGGATGCCTTCAGGGTCTGCATGGCTGCTCAGAGAGCAGCCACGCTGGATCCACACTGAAGGCTGCAGCATGCCCTCTGAGTAGTGGTCTTGGTGGGTGGTAAGTCAAGGAGAGAACAAGGAATCCCCCCCCCCCACAGTGGGTGACACCAACCTCAGTGATTATTAGCTTCCGGGCACAGCACAAGGTGTTGGTTATTACCTACAAAACCCTACATGGCCTGGGTCCAGTCTACTTGAAGGAATGCCTCCTCCCATATAATCCTTCCTGTACACCCCGTTCCTCCGGGAAAAATCTTTTACATCCAAAAAAGACCAGATTGGTGGTGACCTCCCGGAGGTCTTTTTCTGCTACGGCTCCTAAAGCTTGGAATGACCTGTTGGAAGAGATTCGCCAACTATCCTCATTGGAGGCTTTTAAAAAAGCGCTAAAAACCTTTTTCTTCCGGTAGGCCTTCCCTGAGTGATAACCGCCCAAAACCACATCTATCTGTCCTTCCTACTATATCTCCTCGTCATTCGCGGATTGTAAAATAATCTTGTAATGTTGTATTGTATTGTTATATATTTTAATCATGTTTTATGTTAATTTTATAGTTTGGGAGGGAGGTTTAGGTCAGGGTTTTGTGGGTTTTATTGTTTTTATATTGTGTATCATAAACTCTGTTGTTACCCGCCTCGATCCCCAAATGGAAGAGGTGGGATATAAATAAATATTTATTATCATTATTATTATTATTATTATTATTATTATTATTATTATTATGCTACTGCCAGCACCACATCTCAAATTAGTTGATTTTCTTCTTATCCATTTTCTGCGCTGTCCACCTCTTGCATCTGTACATGGTGATGGGAAATACAATGGCTTGAGCAAGTCTAACTTTAGCACTCAGTTGTATATCTTAATAATAATAATAATAATAATAATAATAATACATTTTATTCATAGCCCGCCCATGTTCTCATTTCCATTTATATTTCTCTATTGTATTTTGACGTAGGATTTTTGGTCCCCATTCTCATTGCCTTTCTGGAACCGTTTTTTTAAGCTGTCAATCAAGTGCTTAGGCGATTAGATGTCACAGTGACGTCTAATCCCTCCCTGTCTCCTTCTTACCTCCCTTCTTCTTCAAACCACCCCAATATGCAGCAGCCAGCCCCCCCATTTCTGTCTCAAACAAGGCTGGATCCAGGAGCCACATTCAGGGTTTTGGTTTCTCTCTCTCTTTTTCCTTTCCACTCACAAAAAGTTTTTGCCAGCCTCCCTTTCTCCATGTCTCCTCTCTTCTTTCCTTTCTTTTCCCCTCCCTCTCCAAAAAAATCAGTTTAACTTTCTTCTTTAAAAAAAACAAAAACAAAGTTTTACACACTTGAATATTTATTATTATTATTATTATTATTATTATTATTATTTGCAAAGAGAGGAAGAGAAGGATGGCTCTGTGGGGAATTTAAAGAGAAAAAAGTTGAGGGATTGGATAGGTACATAAAGAGAAAAGGAGTTATATTTCTTAGTGTTCCTCCCTTTAATTGTTTGGGGGGGAGATGCTTAGGCAGCCTAAGGCCCTTTTAATACAGTTGGGAGCCTAGGGGTTTTCCAAGGCAGGAAGAGGTGCCCACTTGCAACCCAATGGGGCTCCTTGCGAGCAAGAGCCTCAGGTCTAGCATTCCTGCCTCAGGAGGATTTGGGGGAAAGCATTTCCTTCCCAGTAAACCCCCACTAAGCTGAGGAGAGCCTGAGTGAGGAGGCTCCTGGCCTCCATAGGTCTCCTCCCAAGCAAGGGGACCCTTCTACTTCAAACCACCCCAATATGCAGCAGCCAGCCACCTCTTTTCTGTCTCAAAAAAGGAAACAAGGCTGGATGCAGGAGCCACGTTCAGGGTTTGGGATCTCTCTCTCTCTCTCTCTCTCTCTCTCTTTCCTTTCTGCTCACAAAACGTTTTCGCCAGCCTCCCTTTCTCCATATCCCTTCTCCTCTTCCCTTTCTTTTTCCCTCCCTCTCCAAAAAACCCAGTTTAACTGTCTTCTTTAAAAAAAAAAAAAAAGTTTTACACACCACCAGGGAAAGGCTTTGCAAACGGGGGGAAATGGCGCCAGGAATGCCAGGAGAGAACAAAGCTGGTGACAACCCCGGGGCAACCCCTTGAACATTGCTCCTCCCCCGATTCGGACACCCTTGTTGTTCCCATTAATTTGCTGTGGATCCGACTCGTCCGCTGCAAAAAAAAAAAAAAAGGTCTGGAAAAGTGTAGTCAGGATAACCCGGGTTATCCACCGCTGATTCGGGTTTTAGCTAGAGAAATCGATCAAAGTTGGATCAAACACAGATTCAAATGGGAACGATTTTCCTTAAACAAGGATAGAATGCGAGTTCAAATGGTAACAATGTTCCTATAATCCGATTCTTGATTCGATTTATAGCCCAGTGGGAATAGGTCTTTAGACTGCAGTAAATTCTTCCAGAGGACCTAAGTATGTGGGGTGGATTATGTGGAGGAAGGTGCTCCCACAAGTAGTCTGGAGTCAGGCCATGTAGGGCTTTAAAGGTTAAAACCAACACCGTATACATTGCCCAGAAACTAATTGGCATCCAGTGGAGAGATTTTAAGACAGGTGTTACACTTTAGACTCTTGCCTAGTTCTTTCATAACTACTCTTCCCATTCCTAGTTTTCTTCTGATTTCTTCTGATTTCTTCATTCTGATCAATATCTGCAGTCTTCATTCTGATCAATATTTGAACCAAGATAGAGGAAATCTGACTATTTCAATTTCTTCATTATCTAGGTTGAATGTATGTCCATCTTCCATGGCCCTTATTTTTGTTTTTGTCTTTTTTAATGTTCAGCAGCAAGCCTGCCTTTGCACTTTCTTCTTTAACCTTCCTTAGTAATTGTTCCAAGTCTCTAATGTTTTCTGCTAGTAGTATGGTGTCGTCTCCATATCTTACATTGTTGATATTTCTTTCTCATATCTTCACTCCTCGTATCAATTCTAAGTCTGCTCTTCATATGATACTGATAAAATTTATCCTTGCCTGACCCCTTTGTCAACTTGCAACCATTCTGTTTCTCCATATTCTGTTCCCAGAGTAGTCTATTGTCCTCAGTAAAGATTTCTCATCAGGACTATGGAATGCATTGGCATTCCCATTTCTTTAAGTGCATTCCAAAGCTTTTCATGATTTATGCAGTCAAAGGCTTTGTTCTAGTCTCTAATGCACATGCTAATTTTCTTCTTGAATTCCCTTATTTAGTTACAAATGTGTAACTAGGGCCTGTTACAGACTGCCAAAATAAAGCTGCTTTGGGTCTCTTTGGAGGTATGCTGTTTACATGATGCATGTATCCAAAGAATCCGGAAGCTGCACCAAAGCTGCACTCCAGTGCTTAGGAATGGAGTGTGGCTTTGGCGCGACCTCCGGACTCTTAGGACCCATGCATCATTTAAATAGCATACCTCCAAAGAGACTCAAAGCAGCTTTATTTTGGCTGTCTGTAACAGGCCTAAGTTAGTCAGTAGTTAGATACAACACACAGAGGAGAACCAGAGGCCACAGAGATTATTAGGAGGCCTTAGGGAGGAAGAGACTGCTGTTTCTGATGCTGCCTTGGACCTCTGCTTTCATCAGTGGACTGTGCTCTTGCAGGACTGAGGCCCTGGCTCAGTCGGGACTGCTTATCATCTAGCTCAGCTGCCTTGCCTGGCTAAGGTATAAACCAGGACTTCTGTGGGGGATCTACCACACAGTGGACTGGGTTCTTTGCAGGCCTGAGGTCCTGACTCAACTGGATTGCACTGGTATGGAGGACAAAGGCTTTTCCTTTTCCTGGTAGATCCCGTATCTCCCTCTATGAGCCGGCCCAGGCCCTGAGATCTGGAGAGGTCCTTCTCTCTGTTCCACCACGGCATGGTTGGTGGCAACATGAGAGAGGGCCTTTTCTGTGGCTGTCCCTAGACTCTGGAACTCCCTGCCCAGGGAGGCTAGAATGACCCTCTCCTTGTTGGCCTTCCGCCGACAGGCTAAGACCTTCTTATGAAGGCAGGCTTTTTAAAACAATGTTCTTAAAGAACCGGCTTAGGGTGTTGTACCATTTTAAGTGTTTTAAAATTTTATCTTGTTAACTGTATTTTAATATTGTAACAATTTAATTCTGTTTTAATGTATCACTTTTCTATGTTTTTAACTGTATTGTTCTTTTAATGTTGTGAGCTGCTCTGGGTCCCAGTTTCTGGGGAAAGAGCAGGATATAAAAAAATAATTGTAATTATAACAACAACAACAACAAATGTGTAACTAAATAACGACTCTTGCCATACCCCATGGCCATACACACCCAATCACACCTTAACAGCAAGCAAAGCATCAAGCAAAGCATCTGTTCAGCTGCTGATCAGAAGTCAAGGAGGATGGTGTATCCAAACCCTTCCCACCAGAGATCAAGGCTGTGGCAACTGGCAAGGCTGTGCTTCTGACTGTCACAGCCTCCCTTGATGGTGGGAGGGGAATGGAAACATCATCATCCTTGTGCCCTACTCAGCTACTGAACAGACCTCTTTCACTTGATGCATTTGCTGGCTGTTAAGGTGACTAAGGCCCGTTACAGATGGGCAAAACGTACATGCTCGGCACATACTAGGATTAGAAAAGGGCGTCCCTTCTGGACGCCCTAACCCTAGTAAGTGCTGAGCACGTACAAAATGGCGGTGCCCTATACACATGGGCGCCACCATTTTGATGTCGTGGACGCTTAGCGTCCGCATGTTGCATGGCGGAAATGACACCATGAGTGCGCCATTGGCGACTTGCGGTGCCATTTCTGTGCCACAAAAAGAAGCCGCTTTTTGCGGCTTCTTTTTGCTATATCCAGAAATCGTGTGGTTTGTCTGCTGCTGTTCCCGGACGCAGCAACTAGCGGTGCCAGCAGAGCGCCCTTTTTGGGCACTCTGTAAAGCGCCTAAGGGAGGCATTAATAATCATGGCAATAGTGCCACGATCATGACTATGTAGTAAAGTATGACAACATCCAAAATCCACAAAATAATGATACCTTTATTTGGCCAACCAATATTTTGGTTGGCTGAATAAAAGTATCACTGTTTTGTGAATCTTGGATGTTATTGTACTTTGCTATAGAGCCAGCATGGCTACCCCTGAATATGACTATGTAGTGTTACTGAATACATAGCGGTTACAGATCTGTAACTATAGCATTTTCCTAAAGGAAGACTGGGTGAAAAAAACATTCCATAAACAGTGATTATCATATCTCTCCTGCCTGTAGTGCCTTTTCACAGTTCTGAATGATGTGGTCAGAGAACAGGAACCTGTTGACAGATCACTAGACATCATACTTCACTCAGTAACTATTTGAAATAGTATGCCAGAGTGGTATGTACATCCTTTTTCAAAAGGCTTTTTTCAGTATCCTTTTTTCATTTTCTGCTGTTTCTTTTCTTCATTTTCAAAGGGCTGTTCCAGTATCAGTATTCAGAAAATGAATGATACACAAATTTAAAAACCAGATGTGACATGCAAGGCATGAATGTCTAGATAAATATTGCTAAGTGCTTCTTGGGGAATGAATTGGAAAATTACAACACACCTCCTCACAAATAAAACTTCTGTCTGCTGGGAATTTTCTCCTATGCTTAGCAGCAAGATCTTCTACACGTCTGAAAAGTTATTTTTGTTACTCTAAGGCTGTTCAGTCGCTTCTCACTTTCCTGTTCTAGGACAGAGAAGAGAATTAAGCATACCAATGGGCAATAGTATTTTACAGCCTGTGAGATTTTAGGAACCCTGATTACCGTAATTGTTCCAGCCTTCCAAACTGAGTATTAACTATCATAACTAGAAATACATTTTTATAGTGGATTCAGAATCAGAGGTACATTATTGCAAGACCTGGTGGACACTTACAGTCCTGTAAAATGCACTGGAGGGGCGGAGGGAGAGAAGAGAACACTGGTTTGCATTAAATTTGATAATGCTAATCTGCATCTTATATACTTAGAAAAAATATTGTGATTTAAACTTTTGCTATCAGTTCTTTTTTATTATTTAAGTATTTATTTATTATATATCCCATCTTTCTCTCAGTATGAGATGCAAGGGGGTGCTGTTATATCTTTGTAGGGGTGGAATTAATCCCACTTTTGCTTCAGTTTTATCGCACAGTGTTGTGGCTCTCCCACTGTCATATTGTAGATTAACTGAATTCAATCTCTTTTTTTTTCCATGCTGGAAGTAATCCATTAAATGATCCCCTTTTCTGCTAGGGGTGAGTAATCAATTTGAGTGTGAATGTCCTATTCCAAATTCTTTGAAAGAAGGATTGAATAGTGAGTATAGTGTGGATGTTTTCAGGCTGTCTCTTCCTTGGGGATTCCAAGCGATATCTCCAGCAGGGAAGTCTCAGATTACTTCTGGTGCTTGTGCAGTGAGAACAAGATTTCTCAAGAGTAGAGCTGTGTTTCCTGGCCTGTTTTCTAGGTTCTACCCCACAACCTGTTTTAGATGATGATTTTAAAGTGTGTGTGTGTGTGTGTGTGTGATTTCAAGTCGCCTATGGCTACCTCATGAATTTCATAGGGTTTTCTTAGGTGGGAATACTCAGTGGTGGTTTTGCCACTTTCTTCCTCTAAAAAAAAGCCTACAGAACTTGATATTCATTGTCATTAGTACTCTCATCCAAGTACTAACCAGGGCTGACCCGGCTTAGCTTCCAAGATCAAAGAGGAGATCGTGCCTTTAGGGTATTTAGGACTTTTAAATATATACTTAGAGGTGTGTGTGTATATTATAAACATACACACACATATGTCTTATACATATACATGCATAAACACACACGCACACATGTTTTCTGATGCTATCTTGACCTGTTAACCTTTGGAAGTCAATATTCATATACAGTGGGCCCTTGTTATTCACTGAGGTTTGGTTCCAAGATCCCCTATGGATAACAAAATCCGTGGATGCTCAAGTCCCATTAAATATAATTACATAGCAAAATGGTGTCCCTTAAATAAAATGGAAAATCAAGGTTTGCTATCAGGAATGTATACTTTATAAAAATATTTTCAAACCGTGGATGCTTGAATCCATGGTTAAAAAATCCGTGGATAAGGAGGGCTGACTGGACAAAAGGTGTTTCTCAAGAACTTTTCTCTGCTTTCCTACAGTACCACATGCCATAGTTTTGGTGCTACAGTATTAGTAGTAGTAGAAATAGTAGTGTTTTATTTATATTAATATTCTTTCATAGCAACATTACTTATATCAATATTATTAGAATATTATAATATTTTTGCACAGGTCAACCCAAGACAATTGACTTGTGTGATAAACACCATAGTGAAGAATGCTGTAACTAGATGACCATCAGTTTCTCCCCAGGTGCTAACTACTGATGAGCATAGTCAAAGACCCACCTCCTTCTCTCTCTTTTTAAAGATTCTTTATCTTTTTAAAGGACCAAGATTGGACAGTCCATTGGCAGAGGAATGCCTTCAATGAAAAGACTGCCCTCTGTAAGGCAAGGCATACGGCCATCCTACCTAAGTGTTAATATCTGGAAAAATGGAAAGGCACTGCAGTGCAAAACATCACAGGTACAATCTGACCAAACTCAGATGCAGATCAAACTCCCAGACCCCTAGTAGGACCAATAATGTATTTAATTATGAGTATGTACAAACCATTTCAATAGCAATTTTGACAGAAAATCCATTCTAATAATTAACTCTAATAATTCACCATTCAAAAGGGAGTGCTCCTTTTCAAATGTTCCTTCTGAACAGGGCATTGTATGCCTACCCACATATTATGATTTACAGTAGGTGCTCTACATTTGCGGGGGTTAGACTCCTGTGAAAGATTTTTGGATGGGGAGGTGGATTTTTACAAACTTCATGACCCCCCCCCCCCAACCTTGCTGCTATTTTCATTTTGTGGATCCATTTTGACACATTCCATACTTATCCCTCCCTACTGGCTCCTGTTATCAGGAGGCATATATAGTAGCCTCTTTTAAATATTGTCTCACACTAAATGCTTCAGAAAAGTGAGCAAGTGCCTTCATTCACCCTGTGAATGTGATAATATCCTCTATATTATATGTCATTCTTCTCTCTCTTGACAAGAGATTGGCTGAACTGTGGGCCCGAGGTCTTTTCAAGCCCTCAGCTGCCAACCTATATTAATTCTTCTATCTCAATCAGGTGGCATCTAAAAACAGAAAATGGGTGTGCGGAAGAACAAAGGGTAAAGTTCTTTATCTGACCTTTTGGAATGCCCAAGAGAAATGGAAAAAATTGATTGACCGCAAAGGAACAGCTTTCCACTGACATTACATTTTTAAGATTAACCTGCTCCCTGCCAGCTCATTTGGACAGTGCAAAATTAACACTGGCTCTTTTGGATTTGTTCTTCATCAGATATTCACTTTGCTGGTGACTGAAGGTTCAATACCGCATAATTTGCATATAATTCAAAGTCATAGCCGTGTTAGTCTGGAAAATCAGTAGGCAAAGGGATCTTGCAGCACCTTTGAGACTAACTGAAAGAAAGAAGCTGGTAGCACCAGCTTTCGTACACTTGAGTCTACTCCCTCAGATTCATTTGAAATTAGGCTCAAGTCTACAAAAGTTCATGCTACCAGCTTCTTTCATTCAGTGACTCTCAAGATACTACAAAATCCCTTTGCATAATTTGCATATATTACCTTATATGAAGAAATGTAGATGCCAACAGAGCCATAGACACCAACTGAAGAGTTATTTTTACTGTATATATTTTATTTTAGTCAAACTTTATAAGTAAAGAATACAGACTTGGAGTACAAGAACAAATAAAAAGAATGCTTAGGTTAAATCCCTTTTTATTACATAGCCTTTATCCCTTTCTTATTGCATGGTCAAAAGAAGAAATGGGGGATATCTCTGTTCTATGGATTGACTTTTTAAGAAATGTATTAGTGTCTGTAGGCTTGACACACCTAATCAGTCTTAGTAGCCCAGATCAGTCTTCCCCAGCCAAGAACCTTCCAGGTATTTTTCTGCAACTCCTATCAGCCTCGTCAAGCAGGAATGGTCAGGGATGGTGGGTCATGTAGTCCAAAACATCTGGAAAGTCTTAGATTGTGGAAGGTTGCCTTTTTAGATAATCTGACATATTCACATGCTGCCCATTCTTACAGGATCTTGCTTCTCTAGGGCATGGAAAGTCTACCTCACCTATTGCTGGAGCTTGCCAAGTCCAAGAAAAAGTTCTTTCCCTGCTCTCATAACTATTCCAACAGCTGTGCAAGACTACATTTCCCCTCCATAAATAAGCAACAGTCTGCCAAGCCTCACAAAGGGCACTAGACCTACTGAACTGTGACACAAGCTAGACAACCACATGGTCTTGTTACTGTCCTAGGGTGACGTCTGAGATGACTTTCATACCTTCCAATGTTTCAGATTAAAAATGCAACATGTGTATTCCAGTGATACAGATGGCAAAAGATAGAAAGACATTAGGCAAAAGCTAGGAAGATGGAGCAAGCTAGGAGAGGCTACAGCAGTTTGCTTTTGCCTTAGTTTCCTGGGAAAGGCAAGATTTCACCCTCTTCTCTCCCTGCTCCCACTGTGTTAACTACTCTTGCCCATTGAACTCAGTTTCCTCAGTTTGGGAGGAGGACAGATTAACTTGACCATTTTAAAAGTAACTGAAAAAGTAGGGCAGCAGACGACAGTCCCTGCCAAATTGGTACAGTTGGAGAGTATGGACTTTTTATGTTTATTTGACTTTGAAAATCATACTGTAGTTTCTTTTTTCCCCATCCCAGCATTGTGATGAGATTGGTTTACTCATAGTACATTACAGTTCCCAGCCTCTATCTAATGACATGTAACTTCCTAACATTATACAATGAACTCTGCTGTGTTCAATAAAGCTTTTAACACCTAGTGGTCAGGCCATACTACTGTGGCATAGTGGCTGCTTTGGGCAGCTTAATTTAGGGATGGAAAAAATACTTGAAATTTTTCAAAAAGTAGTTGAAAAACAGGTTTCCTGCATGTCAAGATACCCTGATGAAAAGAATCCCCGACAGGTGAGAATCTCTGCACTTCGGCACTTATTCTGCATGAAGAGTGGGAAGGAAGATGCACAGAAAATAATATTTCTTCACAGAAAATAACAGTTTTGAGCAGAAAATGCTATTTTCTGCACCAAAAAGTTGTCATCCCCTCATCACACACACACACACACACACACACACACAGAGAGAGAGAGAGAGAGAGAGAGAGAGAGAGAGAGAATAAATATCGAATTATGAATAGTCTTTGAAAACTACACAGTTTTCAGCCACTTTCTCACAGCATGGAGGAAAATGGTAATATTATTCATTCTTGTCAGTGAGAAGAAAATTTATGAAGATTTATATTCTTGGCTTAATTCTGTCTTGTGTAACCTCTATGCTTGTTACTCAGCTAGGCTTCCTTCCCATTTCCTCCCACGCTACCCTGTTGAGGAAAGAAGAAGCCATTTTAAAAAGAGAGGAAGCTGTAACAAATAGTGACAATGATTTACTTTTCAAATAGAATGAATTGCTTTGAAAGAGTAATGTCTCAAGAACTGGTTATGTCACCATTCTCCTTGTTTTCCCAACAGTGTCTTACAGATATTAGTGCTCTACAGATCTGTTAACACTTTCCTTCAGATAGCCTGGACCTCAGCCCAGATGAGAGATGATCATGGGGAGTCAGAGGCTGTTCAGTCACATTTTTAGATTTCCAAAATCAACTGTGATGGGTGGTAACTGGGTCTTTCTGGCTTTCATTTGTGAACCCCTGACAACTAGAACAAAGATGTCTTATTTTGAGCACTCATACCTGGTTCTTTTTTACATAGCTCAGTTCCCAAGCAACTCTTATTCATTTCTTTGATATTTCTTCCTTGAGACCTATAATTCTCTCATTTAGAAACAAACAAACATGCTATATGCATTCACTTCCCCTCTGTAATATCATGAGGCATGGATATCTTTTGGAATGTCAATCATTATCTCTCACCATTGAGCCAGACTGGTTGGTTACTTGCTTGCTTGCTTGTTCAGGATTTACAGAATTAAATAATTTGAAGTAATGGTTGATTAATTCCTTCTGTTGTCATTCTGACTCATAAAATTCAGAATGGAGTTATCAGATTATCTATTATTTTTCTGTCTTGTATAAGACAGTAAAGTTTGAGGACCTCTTTTATGGTTAGCAGAGGATGAACTGTAAGATGTGAGGGCCTGTTTTGTGGTTACAAAACCTGCCCTTTGCAGCAGAGTTTGACAACCAACAGGGAACTGCAGGGAGAAAAGCCTGGCCTCCTGACTCGAATAATGGAAGCAATTCTGGCAACAAAACAGTTCCATTGGACCCTGGTCTATGACTCTGGAGAACAGGGTTTTTGAATCCCAGCTCAGCCATGAAAACCCACTGGGTGGTCCTGCACATGTCACAGTCTCTCAGCCTCAGAAGATGGCAATGGCAAACCTCCTCTGAAGAAACTTGCCAAGAAAACCCCATGATAAATCAGAAACACAACAGCAACAACAACAACAACAACAACAACAAATATAGAGGCCAATGCCATGCTGTCCCCTCAGATATATGGAAAGCAGGTATACCATCCAGGAAAGCAGATCTGTTGTGAGTACAGAATCTTTCTCACAAATACACTTCACAAATGAAAAGCTTTCTGAAAATCTGTGGCTCCATTTATAGGTAACTTCTTCTTAAGCTGTTAGAGCCGCCATCAGATCTCCACACTCCAGTGTGTTTATACATTTTAAACCTCTTCAGTGTTTATTTTAGCAATGTGATGATAACAAGCAATTTGGTGTCAGTATAACAGCAGTTTACAATCGTATAGGTCTGATCAACATATTAAGAAGAGGCCTACATAAAACCCATGATCAGTCAGACTGGACAACCGGATCTGGAGAAGTGAATTATTAAAGCCTTTTCATTTGCTCCAGTAGTTAGCTTGCTTCATAGATCGCAGGTGGGAAAAGGAAATTGGACACATGTAGGAAATACGTTCACTTCTAAAAGCATCTGCCTTAGTAACTGTCATAGTTAAAAGCCACTTCTGTTTGGAATTGCTGGTTTTCAGGGACAAGCCTCCACCTTCCCTTTAATTATTGTTATTTTATCAAATGCAAAACTGAGGGAGTATTTTAAGCTGACAAAGGATTCTTGCCTCTGTTTATTTATTGCACCCTGTCTAAGATACACCACAAGTCAGAGGTTTTTTGTTTTATTTTTTTAAAGTAAAACCTGTGTTGTTCTGCCTTACTGAGACTCAGAATCTCTTCTTGGATCTTTTTTTTTTTTGGGGGGGGGGGAGTTAACAGTTATACAGAATGCAATAAAATAAATAAGATAATGCAATATGAGAAATAGCAAAAAACAAATCACAAGGAACAGATGATACTCCAATTGAACTGCTGCAATCCACATTGACAGAGTCAACTCTAGTGCTAAACAACATATGCCAACAGATATGGAAAATGAAACGATGGCCAGCAGATTGGAAGCAATCAATATACAGTACATCCCCATCCACAAAAAGGGAGACACAATAATCATTCTCAAAATTCTGCAACATAGACTCCAACCATACATGGAAAGAGAAATCCCAGAGATTCAAGCGAGATTCAGGAAAGGAAGAGGCGCTAGGAAGACGCACTCGCGGCATCACTTCCGCCGCACTACGTCCGGACGCTATGCGTCCGTGATGTCAAAATGGCGGCCCCCATGTGGACGGGCACCGCCATTTTGTACGGACTCGGTCCATATTAGAGTTGAGGGGCGTCCAGAAGGGATGCCCCTTCTCAACCCTAACATGCCCCTTCCTAACCCTAATACGTGCCTAAGATGACCAAATTGAGGCTGTCATACTTTGGACACATCATGAGAAGGAAGGACTTATTGGAAAAGATAATAATGCTGGGAAAGGTGGAGGGAAGTAGGATGAGTGGAAGGCCACATGCCAGATGGATGGACTCTATTAAGGTGATCACCGGTATGGGGTTGCAGGAATTAAGCAGAGCAGTGGAGGACAGAGGGTCTTTTCCAATAAATTTGGAAAAAATAGATTTAAAATTTGGGCTCCATGGTTATTTAGTATATGATAAACTAAAACTTAATGGGAATTTTAAGAGTCATTTAATTAGGAAATCAATGTTGTGGATTTGGGGAAAATATATAAAAAAAAAAAATAGTGCCCCCAAATACCAATTTGGACATCTACTAATGAAGCATTGTTTAGAAGAGACGTTCTTAAAGAAAATTCTTGGGTAACCTATGAAGATATAACAAAATTAGAAAAGGGGAAAAGGATAATGAAAACTCAGGAAGAATTGTAAAATGAGGGTTTCACATGTAGTTGGTTTGTATAGAGGCAATTAAAAGAAAGATTCTTGATGTGTAGTACTGTATAGAAAGTAGATTTTATGTACAGCGCGCCCGCGTCATACGCGGGTGTGCTTTACGCGGACTTGAGCTTACGCACTCAAGCCATGGGGTGCGCGCGGGGCAGAAGGGACAGCACGTCCCATTCAATTGAATGGGTGTGGCACCCGTTGCGCCCCACGTGCCGCCGCACTGTCGCGCCGCCGTGCACGAGCCCAGTTGTTTCCAATGGGGCTTGAGCATAGGCGGAATTCGCCTTACGCGGAGGGATCCGGAACGGATCCCCGCGTAAGGTGAGGGCCGACTGTATTTATAGATGAAGAAGGTGGGTATGTGACATTCTGGGGGAAATAGTTTATGTTGTTTGTATTTGTTTGTATCTTTTATTTCAGGTTATTTTGTGTTCTTTTTTGCATCTTTTTTGTATTTTAAAAATAAAAAAAATAAAAAATAAAGTCTTGACTAAATCAGTCTGGTCCCTTTCAACAATGCCAGCTACCACTGAGAGTTCTTCCATGGAGCGATAGTAAAGTTTTGGCATATTATGGTGATGTGGACATCCCATCTTTTATGCTATTTCATCCTGGCTTGTGACCTGGGTAATTAGTGCCCACAAATTCTTCTGAAACTGGGACAGTACTTTTTAAAATATAAGTTCACACATATGATGTCTGTTCCTTTGAATGATGTCTCTGTTCTATCAAAGACCCTTGATAAGTCATCTGTTATTAGTCATTCTTTCCCAGACTTGTAGAAAATGTGAACATCATACAAATGTAGTTGAAACACCTGTAACATGAGAGGCATGTCTGCCAGGCTCTTTGAAATGAAAGACTAGAATGTTTCTCCAACAACTGGCTTTCTACAAATATCTGCCTCCATATACCAGTGCCAAGGTTCCCTTACACACATACACACACACACACAAAACTGGGGTATATCCGTATTCAGTTAAGGTGAGTGGTCTGAATGTATAAGCCACTGGTTTCCATAAATCCCCATGTTGTTACAGCACAGCAACCCTTGTGCCATCCTTGGAGACGTCTGGGGAATTTAGGGTTTTTTATGGTCAATATAGATGAGGATAGGAATGCCTTTGATCACTTGTAACCGATTTTGAATTGCAGTGTTATGGTTGTGTTCCCATGCCCAATGGGCATCCTTTTTCACAAGAATTTTCAGAATGTGCATGAATTTTCCTATGAAATTAACCATTCCCAAGAGTTTGTGCAACCCTTCCTTCTTTCAGGACGCCCTGTTAGTGATAACTTTAAATGTGTCTAGGAAGATTTCCATACCTTGCACAATCACTGGTAAAACGTCCCTCAAATGTCCCTCAAACGTGGAGGAAGCATGCAGGTCGGAATGTCTGGCACGCTTCCTCAATCGTCATGGAATCGTCATTCCCTCTAGTGTCCCTGAATTGTCTCAAGGGGAGCAGATTTCCTCTGAATGGAAACTTTGTGTTCAGAGGAAATCCACTCCCCTTGAGATGATTCAGGGATGCTAGAGGGGGCAACGATTCCATGATGATTGAGAAAGAGCACCAAGCGTTCAGACACATGCGCTTCCTCCATGTTTGAGGGACGTTTGAGGGATGTTTTACCAGCGATTGCGCAAGGTATGGAAATCTAGATCAACATGCACACCTTGATTAGTTAGCTTTTCCCCTAGGTCCCCAGGACAGGGGACTTTAAATTAAAAACAAAATACTGACAAAACCTATTTCATACAACAAATAAATAAATAAACAGCTCTATTTTCAAAGACCATACTAAAATACAGCAGTTTAAATTAAAACATTGCTATACCCTTTTTTTAAAAAATCAGTTTCAGTTTAGTCTAGCTGTCCTAGTTCTCTTGAGTGCCCTTCTGAGTCTCATTATCATGCTCTTCCATAGTTTTTCCTCAGATCAACATATCATTCATATTCACCATGGTTCTTTCAAGTCTTTCAAACAACTGCTGTTCTGAACCTTCTGTGGAATATTCACTGCCAGAGCATGAGCCAAACAGAAGTGTCTCAGAGCAATAACTTCCATGGGGTAGATTTGTACTTTTTCTGTGTAAGAGTACCTAAAACTCTGCAGATGTATCCAGAATGGAGAAGATTTTAGCACTTGCCATGGTCTGCATAAGTTGATTTCTTCAGATAATGGGGAATATGTCTTTTGACATACTGGTCTCATGGGGTCATATTTGTGCTCCCCAACAGTCACAGAATGGACCGGAGGAGTTAGTTTCTCTCTTTCTTTCTTTATGTTCCCAAGTATGTCCAGTTTAGCTAGTCTGCCTAGTTTCTCATTCATTCGTGTGTGTGTGTGTGTGTGTGTGTGTGTGTGTGTGAAGAATAAAGACACATTTCTTGTGACAAGAATGTATTGAGTTCTAAGAGCTGTATATTCTGTGCAGTGGGTAATTTCCCTGGTCTTTCACATATAACAAGAAAATCATCATCTGTCTTGCCTTTGACATTTCTTTGTATCACATCTACTTTTTTAATTGAGTGTAACCCATGTGTGTTTTCAACCTGAGGAGGGATACTAATGTCCCTGGCAAGATTACAGACTTTCTAGCAATGACACTACTGTGCTGAACTGCTACCTCCTGTTTGGAATATATGATCCATTATAAGCCTCTAGATTGATTTTCTGTGCTCTGTACGGAGTGCTTTGACATCCACTTTTGGAGAATGGGTTCAGGAATAACCTTTACTTTGGTCTCAATGCCTAACCTAAATGTTACCATGATTCTATTGGCACTGAGGGAAATATTATTTTTCATGATGTGTCCTCATTCAGCATGCCAGTGTAGAAATTATTCCCTTCTAGGGATATAATTCTTTGCTAATTTTATTCCTGAAGGAAGCAACAAGTAATTTTAGCAATGTTCTTCCCACTGTGAGAAAGTCTTCAAAAACAGCACAGTTTTCAAAGACTATTTGCAGTTTGGGACTTACCCTGCACACAGTTTGTTATGTGCAGGGGTTTACAACATTTTCTGCACAAAAAGTAATCGTTTTGTGGAGCAATATTATTTTCTGCACAGAAAATGCTCTCTTTGTCTAATTCCCCCATGTGTGAATTTTGCACAGAATAAGTTTTAAACTGCAAAGATTTTCATAATTCCAAGATTCTCCTCATTATAATTTCTTGATATTCAAGATTTTGCGGATTTTTAAATAATATTTTTAATATTTTTTGTCCTTACTTCTGTCACTCCGTAATGTGTGGAACTTTGCTTGACACTTTTCAAAGCTTTCTTCATTGTATTGCATCTACTCTCTCACTGCAGACCCCTGCAAAATGATGCCACCTCTTCTATTTTCAACAGTGCTCTTCATACAGGAGTATACTAAAAGGTTGTGGGGCATGGGCCACACAGCAGGTGACACCTCAGAGGGGGATGAACACCCAATGGGGCGGTTATTCCCGTCTGTCCCAAGAATCCCCCCCCCCCCCGCCCGCTCCCCCCTGAGCAAGGGGACCTGTGCCATACATTGGCTGCAGATGCTGGTGGGGTATTTCTGCCAACTGCAGCACTTCTGGGTCTGGCAGGGCTGCTGGCAGAGTGGGGAAAGGTTCCTGGGTGGCAACAGCAACCTACCCCAACTAGCAGCGACTGCTGGGAAAGGGATGCCTTTTGGGTCTGGCAGGTCTGCTGGCTGGGCAGGAAAGCAAGTCATCTCCTGTTTGCCTTGCAACAACTCTGGAAATGCTGCTAGGCAGCAGAAGCAGCCCACCCCTACCACAGCAGAGGCAGCTTCGCTGGTGGAGAGGAACTGCTGGGGTGTGTACCAGGCAGCCTGAGAGTAACAGCTTGAGTTACCATACTGGAGTGACACCAGCCCTAGTAGTGCCACTGTCTCCACATACTGGGCACTGCGTAAGCATATACAAACAAACACAACTCATGCACTCCCCCCTTGTTTTTTTACTACCATTTGACATTCCCAGCTTTGTTTGAATGGTCTTTCATCCTGTGGCTTTGAGGTCCCCATGGACTTCTCTTGGGTCCTGCTTGCCCTGCAATGCCTCAGCTCATTTGTAGATCCGGAGGGCTTTTCCTAGTGTGAGCTCATTCTTTTCTGGCAGTCCTTTCTTAATGCTGTCTTTAATTCCCAACACTAGCCATTCTCTTATATAGGACTGAGTCTGAGCTGTAACTAGCGGGGCAGGGGGATGAAGGCATTGCCCTGCCAGTGAGAATTCTGCCAACCCCCATGAGTTGTTTTTTTTCCCCAGTCCTCAAATTTCTAGCATTGCAGAAATTCAAAGCTTTAGTTACATATTTGGAACTACAGTTTAGGCATCTAAAGAAAAGGAGCAGGCAAAGTTATCAAGAAAATGCCAAAACAGCAGAGTTCTAGGGGTGAACAATTTTCAGTCTCACCCTCTGCAATGCTAGAAATTTTGGGGGCTGAAATTAACTTTCATTTGAGGAGCATAATTCTTAATGCAGCGAGGGATGGGGGTAATGCCCTTATTTTACCCCCTCACTCTTGTAGCTAAACCCCTGGACTGAGTTAATTCTCAATAGGACTTTTATCACATGAGGCTGCTAGCCAGAATGGAATTACAGCAGGATAGGAGCAGCTGTCACAATACCTTATCACACGATGACATGTCTGTTCTGTAGCTGCTTTGTCTTCCATCCATTTCTAGAGCAGTGCTTTTCATTGACAGGCAAAACCATCAGTCCCTCCCAATCACTCTGCTTTTCCACTATTGATTCATGTGTGATAAGTTCCGCTGCAGTTCCAACATGCAAACACTCACATGGTGCATGTGGTTGTGATTCTGCTCCTCTCCCCCTACCTTTCACTTATTCCCAAGCAGGTTGTTTTTCTTTTCTTTTTTAAAATCTCTTTTCTTTCTTTTTCAAGACTTAATCAATTGCTATGACTACACAATTGAAATATATATATATATATATATATATAGAGAGAGAGAGAGAGAGAGTCTGAAGGCATGCTGGGAAGGGCATAGGGCAGAAAAGCAGGCTTATGAAGGCCAGCATGCAAAAGATAGAGCCTGGGACTGTAGCAGCACCATGGCACTTTTGAAGAGCTATGTGGAAATGATTATCCCCAGATGAGTATGTTTGTGTTTCACTAATGCGATTGTGGTGTCTTAGAAGCCTGGTGTGATAAAGTCCCTAGTTATATGTCTTCCTTGGCCATCTAACAACAGCCAACACTCCTCCTGTTGGGGGAGTTGTACATACATAACCTCAGGGTACACATTCATAACTGTCTGGTATTCATGATCCCTATGTATTTCCTAATTAGAGGATGCATAAGAACCAGGAAAATCCCACAATCCCCCTTTACCAGGAAGCAGCCACTGTAATCAATGGGTAGAGAATACAGAGGGAGTGTGAATATCCCACAATCTCCTCTTACTAAAAAACAACTGCTGCAATAGATGAGTAGCCATTCCCCTGTCATTCGGGAAGCAGTTGACTGACATTCTAATGTACAGCCCTCAGGCAAGCGATCTCCAGCACAAGGCAAAATTGCCATAGGGACCTTGTTCCTGCTTGAGATCACTCATGGGGAAGGGTTGGGAATGTCAATCAGCTGCTTCCCAAATGGCAAGGGAAGAATGCCTTATTGATCCCAGTGGCTGCTTCCTTGTAAGCAGCTATGGATAGCTCAGTCCTGGGAGTCATTCATAACTCATTATTGATACATAACTACAGTGGTTATGCATCCTCCCCAGCAGGATGCTGGCCTCTAACTTTCAACTTTTTATGATGTAATATTTCTGGTTGTATCTGTTTTAACTTTTGTAATGCCCCTTGAGTCTTGGATTAGGAAAAAGGTGAGATATAAATTAACAGAAAAGGAAGAGGAGTAGGAGGACATAACATTTGAAAAAATACTCTCGAAATGCTTCTAAAAATCTACTAAATGGCTTTTAAATGTAACTGTTAAAAGTACCTAAAAACCCATTACTCATTTCACCAATTAACCAAGCTCATTCCCACTCATTATTTTGAGAGATAGATAATTTTGCTGTGCCCTGATATTGGTACAAGAAACTTCATATGAAACTAGTGATTCATTATTTCCATGCTCTGGTGTTAAACAGAGCTGTGTGCACTTCTGAATTCAGAGCCAATGAAATATCAAACCAGATATTCCTGCAGCTGTTTGATGATATGAGGATTCTGGAATGGAAATGGAATCCACAGACTGAAATCAGATTTCTTATAGCAGCTTCTCCAAAACATCTGAATGATGGCAACTTGGAGAAGGCTGGTCTAGAAATTGTGTAAGCAACAGCTTTTACAGATCCAGAATCTGTGAAATAAAGAATGAATGAAGTAGAATTTACTTTCTTTGGACAGAAGCTTTCATATTTAATCAGATCACTATAAAATAAGGTAACGACTGAAGCTGAGCATCTTGACCTTAGACAGAATTAAGTTTGCCAATTAGTTCAGCTGGATTTATCTCCAAGTAAGTGTATAGACAGAATTGCAGCCCTATTAGAGCACTATACTACCAATAGGCACTTTCAGAATTATCCCTTGTTTAAATAGAGGGTGCCACATAATTAGACAGTATACTGACTAAATAAAAAATAGTGAGTCACAGCAATCAGCCTGTAAAAGATCAAAAATCAGCTCAGTGGTATCTGGCTGCTGCTTTTTGAATTCAGAATGTTTATCCAGATCCATTTTCAAAGATTAACACCAGAGCTCTAGATGAGATACTCAGTTAAGGACATGTAACTAAGCAATGTTGCCTGGCCTGAACAATCCACCTTAAGAGCCAGCTGCTAGATCAAGCAAAGGAGGACTATTCAGCTCATAATCTGGGTACAAGGTGGATGATCTGGGTACAAGGAGGAGGATGTTTCAATCCCCTCCTGCCAGCAAGTGAGGCTGTGACAAGGACCTGTGATGGAACCCTGCTTCTGAGAGTCACATGTTCTTAAGGTGGGTGGGTGACATTTACAGATCTGTAATTCAAGGTTATGCATCCATAACTGTAATACTGAATACCAGAAGACAACAGCCACAGTCCAAAGCAGAATAACAATAAATTGCTTTTTAGGAGTAAATCTTTTAGAGTTTCACTGCAACCTCTTTGGAATTATAATCCACAAAAAGCAACTTTCCCCATGTACTGCAGCTAGGAGGTTGCTGAAAAAAGAAGTCAAGGATGCACACTCACTCAGGCTTTGGGGAGATGAGACATATCAAAAGCGAAAGATACATGTAGGCCATTTGATCTCTTAGAGCCTTTAGTTGAATTTTACCTTGATCTCCTGTTTATTATTTGCATAATAATACAGAACCATAGTAATTTCATTTGTAATAAATGTTACATTGGAAAGGAAAGCTATTATGTCATGCATGCATATGCTTTGTTGCATTTTGAGTTGTTTTTAGCTGTAAACCTGAAATACTTGGTCTAAGGAAGAGGAACCTGTAACCATTCTAATGTTGTTGAGCTGCAACTCCCATCATTCACATTAAAATTTAAGTCCAACGTTATTAGGGAATCCATAGGTCCTTTGCTCCCATTTTATTCTTATACTGAAATTCAAAAAGTCTCACTGAATTCAGTGAAGCACACTCCAAAGTAAGTTGCACATCAGATTGTAGGCTAATAAAGCAAACCTACATATGTTTATTCAAAAGTCTCACTAACATTTATGGAGGCTTACTCTCCAGTAAATGTTTATGGGATTGGGAGGAAGGGTTGGTTATGTGATACTTTTCCATTACTGTGTTGGAGAAGCTGGTGTGAAGAATCTAGTTTCAGTAGTGGATCCCATTTCCACTCCATGAGAAGTGACATTTCCAACTGTTCCTTCTTTGTATTTAATTACTTAATTTATATCACATATTTCTTGTGAATGGGAACCAAACTGGAACCAGACCTTTAGCTGCCATCATAAGGTGACCAGGGAAGGGGTCAGCCTTCTCTTTCACAGCAGAGAGTTTCACAGTCACCAAGAAGGCTCTCTCCTGCTGCATCCGTATTGCCGAATTAATCCAGTTTGACAGCACTTTAAATTCCATGGCCCCATGCTGTGGAATCCTGGGATTTGTAGTTTGTTGTGTCACCAAAGTTCTTGACAGGGAAGGCTAAATGTCTCATAAAACTACAGTTCCCAGAATTCCATAGCATTGAGCCATGCCAGTTACAGTGTTGTCAAACTGGATTGATTTTGCAGTGCAGATACAGTCTCCCATGCCCTCACCAAACATACCCATGAAAGCGGTAGGACTGAAAAAAAAAGCTCATCCTCAAAGACATCAAACACTTGGGAAGGTTCATTCTGCTTTTCTTTAGTTAGCAGGGAATGCAATAAATATGCTGATGAAAAAACATATGCACATTTGACACCTAGATCAAAAGCATCATTTAAAGCTTTGTCACTGACTTCAATGGTTTTAAGTAAAAATGTATTTATGATCAATTTTTTTGGCTCTTTTGTAATTATCATTATCATTATTTATGCCTTGCCTTTTTCCCAGTTTGGGACTCAAGATGACTTACAACAGTTAAAAACCGAATTAAAACTTAACAGCATACAAAAAATAAAAAGCAATGAAACCACCATAAAAGTTATTATGCTAAATAGCAATAACAGAATAGCATGCCTTCTAAGCTTATAGCAACACGACAATCATAATTATAACATTTTGGCAATAAAGTACAACATTACCATTTTATGATGGTCTGTATAAGGTGCATACTGTAATAGACTCGATTTTATTTGATTTTAAATTATTGAAATGCATGCTTTGCTTTGTCTTTATTGACAAGCTACTTCAGCACCACCTTTTTTTGGCAATGAAGTTCACTCTTGTCTAAATAAATTACCCACCACCTGCCATCCTCTAATAAAGGGGAGTTTTTGGCATGTTCCTCTCCCATTTACAGGCATTTGGGGAGTTTGTTCTTTGCAGATTCTAACATGAATTTATCTGATCTGTACTGGGAAAGATCAGAATTTAGCTATCTACCGGATTATGCCTTTTCAACCATTCATAGGTTTCATCTTAAAAAGCATCAAATATACTTCAAAATGTAGGCATGCTTGAATGTAGAATATAGGTTCTAAGGGACTTCTCTCATTATTGATCCCCAATTTCTGGTAATTAAAGATATACAGTACAATTTCTCCACCCAGAGGATACCTCTTCCTGCCATGGCTAGTAGGAAATGTTAGGCCTGCAATGCAATCCTCTGTCTGCTCACCAGAAAGCAAGATCCACTGAGTTCAAGTGAGTTTAGGATGGCAGCCCTATCGCCCATTAGTTTCTCTATTTCTTTGTTTAAAAATGCCATCCTGGGTAGTGCCCACTAGCCAACATCACAGCTTCTGGCAGTGAATGCCATGCCTATATTGTGATTTAAAGTTCTTGTATGTCTGCTGTGCTGTACAAATTGTCATGCTTGACCACAGAATCACTAAACCAGGTGTGTTATCTACAGATCAAAATAAATATTTTTGGACTCAGTCCATCAACTGCTTCAAGCACTTTCCAAACAAATATACTTTTTGGACTCTATAAGACACATTTATAAACTGATTTTGACCAAATTTGAGATTTACACTTAGACTGGCATCCTGAACACTTCTATGCAAATTGAATAATGATCAGAGAAGTATTGTTTTGGGCTTTTTCCCCAGGAAATTGGTGCTGGCTGTCCTCTTTATTTATGCCCTACCTTTTCCCCAAAACTACAACTTAAATTGGCTTACAAATTAAAATGAATACAACATCATTTTAAAATACAATAGGTGGACATTAAGACAAAAGTTAATTATTAATAGGACTAATAAATATTTTAAATGTACAATTAAATTTTTAAAAAGCAGTTTAAAACAATAAATTTTAAACAGAACAACACAATCTTAAAAGCCCTTCAATTAAAAACTTTGTTTTTAAAAGGCTATCAGAGAGAGAAACAGACAGACAGACAGACAGTCTTTGCCATCTGATACAAAGACTCAAATGGTTTGTGTCCATTTTGCATGGACCATGGTTTGAAACAAAATTGAGGGATTGTACATACAATAATTCAAAGGGTTTTTTAAAAATACTTTTTATTAATTTCAGAGAAAAGAAAAGATTGCTACATATAAAATTGAGGTAATTGAAAGATAAAGAGAAACATTAAAAATATCTCTACAAAGTTAATACATGGTCATTTTGTCTTCTTATCTTCTTTTCTTCGGCTCAACAGTAAAAAAGCAAAAACTTCCTTCTTTATCAAGGGTTCAAGGTAGTTCGCTTCTCCTATACGTATAAATCTCCATGCTTTGTTGTACAGTGTATACATAACCAAAATATCATTTTCCTTTTCCTTTACATTAAATTCCCTATATTCCCATTAATCAGCTTGAAGTTTATATCTAAGTCATTACAGAAACTTTTTAACATTACCAATTCAATGAAGATTAATCTTGTTCTGCATCTTATCAAAAAGGCTAGTTAATCCTACCCAGTATTACATAAATATAATATATTAGATCTTCCCTTATTTCATTTTGCTATGGAGATGGTCTGTCTTATAGAGTCCTCTGTTGGTCTAAATAAAACTTCAAGAAAAGAAAGAGAAGCAAATAAAAGAATGAGATAAAAAGAAAACAACAATTGGTTATCTTAACATATTCCCATTAAGCTCATTCTATCAAATTTCAATATTTTCTTTAATTTCCATTGTTTTTCCCAAAAAAGCATCACCTTTTCCCATTCTTCTTTTCTATTTTTTCTCACATTACATGATATTCTATCTAATTCTCTGAAGTCGTTTACCTTATGCATCCATTTATCCCAACTCGGAATTTTGCTTGACTTCCATAACTTAGCAATTTCCACTCTAGCTGCTGTTCTACAGTAAGATTCTCCAATGCTGTCTCTCATCTTGGGTTTTTAATACTGAGGTCATATTAAGTAGATAGAATTTAGGATCTAGGGGGAAATCTATTCCAAAGATTTGGTGGATTGTATCATGAACTCTTCTCCAAAACTCTTGGATTTTTTTTTACATTTCCACCATATATGCATCAAATTTCCCTTTTCATAGCCACATCTCCAACACTTTCCATGTTTTAATTTACACATTTTTTTCAATTTCCAAGGAGTATGGTACCATCTATTCATAATTTTTAAAAAGTTCTGCTTTGGTTCCTGAGCTACTGTAAATTGGTTAGATTTCTTCCAAGTATTGTACCATTCCTCCAATTCGATTTCTTGTCCTATATCTTGAGCCCATTTGATCATGTACTCCTTTATTGTCTCCTGTTCCAAAAATCTATTTAGTAAGAGCTTATATAATTTGGAAATTTTTTCCCCATCAGATTGCCAGATTATCACATCTAATTCATTAAGGTCAGGTTCAATACCTATCAATTTCTTGTCTTCCATATACTAGTGCTTTATTTGATAGTACTTAAACCATTGTAGTTCAAATCCTTCCTCAATAAGCATCTCTCTAGTTTTCAATTCTTGTTTACCTGACTGATCTTTTTTTAAGCAATTTTTATATGTAAGCCACCTATTATCTTTAATTTCTAGCCATCTGGAAAAGAAGGCTTCTTGAGTTGAAGACCAAATAGGGATCTTGAAGTAAAAAAAAAAAATTTAACCTTATTCCATGTACTCAAAAGAGATTTCCTAATTGGGTGGTTATTGAAATCTTTATTTTTCGTAAGCTTATTATAGCTCAAAAAAGCATGCCACCCGAATCTCAACTGTATCTCTTCCACATTAAGAATCTCTTTATCTTCTAGCTTTATCCAATTCTGGATCCATGTCAAACAACAAGCTCAATAATAGATCTTGAGATCTGGCAGTGCTTATCCCCCTCTCTCTTTCATCTCTTTTAGATAGGACCATTTAATTCTAGGCTTAGAGCCTTTCCACACAAACTGTTTTAGTTCTCTTTCCCATTCTTGGAATTGCTTGTCTTTTATTTCTACTGGGAGATTTTGTAATAAGAACATTCAAAGTTTTGTTTCATTTTTATTATAAGTAAAATCATCAACATTGTCCCTAGCAAGAAGATGAAAAAAGCAGCATGGCTAGAGACGAGAGAGTTGTTTAAAACTTCTGGTCCCAGTATAACTTGGTTGGCTTTGGTCGGATGGTGGGGTGGGTAAAACGCTATCTACTGCATTCTCTCAGGCAGTAAAATGTCATTCATACCCTTTTAGGATAAATATTAAGTAAACTTCCTTTTTGATTCCAGTAAGGCTGTGTTCTTTTGCCCTCTGTGTAAGCCAGAGAGAAAGAGAGAGCAAGCGTGCTATATTTAGCTTGTAATTGGTACCTTTTGTCATATAATTTTCCAAATTCGAGTATCAGTCTGACTCCAGCACCTTTCTTTCCACATGAATGAAAAACTGCATCTGTATCATGTTTCAAAGATCTAATGAAATTAATTCATTACTCTGTGGCTGTTTTAAAGACCTATAATTAGCTTCTTACATGTACTGGGAACTCATTTGCATTTCTGATTATAAAATATCCTTGTGTCTTACTTGAACCCTGACAAGTCCCTTCGGCTAAATGGCGATGACCAATGCATGGATGGGTGGGCAGGTGCATTCATGATTTGTCCAAAATTCTCTGCAGGTTTATTGATATTTGTCCATTTGCTTAGACAAGAGGGAGAGTAGACTCCCTTCAACACACTTTCTGCTTTCCATAGTGGAAACAGCATTAACTATATATATATATATATATAGAGAGAGAGAGAGAGAGAGAGAGAGCATTTGGATGAAAATACTATTGTCAACTTGCAGTGGTGGCCATGGGGTGCCCCATAGCTCCAGAAATAATAATAATAATAATAATAATAATAATAATAATAATAATATAGAAGCAAATCTGATATCAGAAGTGGTGATATGTAAAAAAACCAACAATAAGCAGTCTTGTTTGATTAAACTATGGAACTCACTGCTACAAGATTAATCATGATTGGCTGCCATCTTGCAGGGCTTTAAAAGGAACTGGATAAATTCATGGCTAGTACTCCAGATGGCTACATACCAATTTTTGTATCAGAAGCAACGTGTCTCCGTGTATCATTTCCAGAGTAACATGAGATGGAGGGGAAAATTGTACTCATATCCTGCTGATAGTCTTCTTCTGGGCAACAAATTACTCACTATGATTGCATCCACACTGCAGAAATAATCCAGTCTAACACCAGTTTCACTGACATAGCACAATGCTATGGAATTCTGGGTAATGTGGTTTGTTGTGGCAACAGAGCTCTCTGACAGAGAGGTCTAATTGCCTCACAAAACAATAAGTCCCAGAATTCCATAACACTGAGCCATGGCAGTTAAAAAGGGATTATTTCTGCAGTGCAGATGCAGCCTATCTGAATGGAATGTTGCTCTAGAACAGAATGTTGGTCTAAACCATTGGTTCCCAACCTTTTGGCCTCCAGGTGATTTAGACTTCAGTTCCCATAATTCCCAACTGTTGACCAAATTGGCTGGGGCTTCTGGGAGCTGAAGTCCAAAACAAATGGAGACCCCCCAAGGTTGGGAATCATTAGTCTAGACAGACCTTTGATCTTATCCAACATGGCTCTTTTTATGTTCTTATGACACTTCAGCCTCCCAAGACAACCTATAGTAACCATATTAAAATATCTATTATGGAACAAAAAAAGATATTAAAGGATGTTAGAGTGGCAGGCTGCTGTTGCAATTCATTAAGAAACTTTAACCCATCACTTTGAATTGGAATTACTGTTTCATGTCAGAGTAAATATGCTAATTGGCTTACCCGGTGCCAGATGTTAGCATCAACAGCAACAGTTCACCCAATGTCCAATGTCAATCATGTCATTGTTGCTGTCAGTACTCTGCATTTGATTTCCCACAGACCTCAATGCCTGTAATCCCACCCTGCACCATGTGTTTTGTATATTAACCTGAAATTGAAATTAACACTCCATGCTTCTGATGAAGTGGGCTACAGCCCAGAAATGCTCATGCTTTCTGTAGTCTTTAAAGTGCTTTAGGACTCTTTATCTGTGTACATCATGCCATTTCACTACAGATGGGTGGTGGTTTTCTGTGTTTTATTTCGGTTTTTACCAAGATTTCCAGAAATTCATAATTTTTAAAATAATTTTCAGCAGAATGAATTTAACAATTTAAACCAACAAAAGGAAGAAGAAAGCGAGACTGAGATATCTCCCCCATGAAGGCAGAGGATCCTGAGTGCTTCACTGTAATAGATCTGGCTTCGGAGCTCTGCATATTTAATCATGCCATGATGCTAAATTTGGATTACCACCATTCTCCTTCTTTTCTTAAAAGCTTCTCATCCGTCAACTACATGGTTCTCTCCATACAGAAAATGGTTTTCCATATTGAATTTGGCCACTCTACAGAGCTGAAAAGGCCTAAATACCCTAAAGGTACCAGATCCCATATGGTTTTAAAAGCTAAGCAGGGTCAGCCCTGTATAGTACTTGGACATAAGACCACCAACGAATACTAGCTGCTGCATACTGCCATGTGTACGTGACTATAAATCAACATCATATATAAGATGAGGGCAGGTTTTGGTGGGCATTATTGATATGACTCATGGATAAGTTGAGGGTAAAACCTAGAGGCATGTAACAAAGCATCTAAACGATGAAGCGAAGGAAAATAAAGCCAGAGAACTTACAAAATTATAGCAGGCATAACTATTTGAGTTCATACTAAAGGCTGAATGGCTGAGAGAGTGTGTGGGGGGGGTCAGTGCTTCTGGGACAGATTATACTTTCACAAGGGAATGGTGTGTGTGTGTGTGTGTGTGTGAGTGAGTGAGTTAAAGTACAATACTTACATTGACCCTTGAATAAGTTGACTCAGATTTTTGGGGGTAGTGTCAATTTTTTGACTGAAAGTTTGAGACTTATGCATGAGTACATACAGTATATTTCAGAGGAAGGAACTGGCAAAAACCACATCTGGGTATTCCTTGTCTAAGAAAACCCTATGAAATTCACAGGGTTGCCATAATTTGACAGGCAATGTGCAGACACATATACACACCTCTGAAAACTTTATTTCATGCATTTTTAAAAGTATATATGAAACTGATTTTTTCATAAATTTGAAAGAACCTGACACTTTTAAACTATGTTTATCACTGGATGTACATACAACTAGGAGTCATTACCAGTCCTGGCTTTCTGATGTGAGTGCCTTTGTAAAACAAACATGTTCAGACTCCTGTCTTGTGAGCCCTGACATTCATGCTTAACATTTTAAGAAATACATTTTTTAAAAAATGTCATTCATGGCCAGGTCTACATTAAGGCATTTTCAACTCTGTTAGGTTTCATTTGGAGAGACTGCCATTTGCTGCCACCATTGGAATCCATGGACTCTGAAAATGTTTCACTTTGGTTGTATTGTGCTCGTACCGCACAGTCCTAAGCATGTTTATTTGGAAGGACATTTCAGTGAATTCAGTGAAGTTCATGTGCATGGCATTCCTTAATGTGACAAGAGGCTCCTAGACATACTTCATACAAGAAGATGCAGATTGATCTTGAAGCGATTGTAAGCACAAGATCAATGTACTTCAGCTGTGTGTGTAAAAATGAGCAAAGTCAAAACAGCACCTTTTTCCTGCTGGATCTATTCCACCATTGTCTGCAGTTGATACATTAGTTGCAAAGAAGATCGTAATAATGCTGTTTATATCATTATATCTATTATTTCTAGACTACTGTACTCTGTTATGGATAAATTGAAGTGTCCTACTTGCACATCTAGTTATTTGCGAATTGCATTTTGTCCTTAAACTAGATTCTATTCATTTATTTATTTTGCCACCTTTCTCCTAAATTAGACTGAAGGTAGTTCACAAAATATACTTTAAAAACAGTACAGTTTTGAAAACACCATTTAAAAGCCACATTAATGTAACAAGTAACAATACAAAATCATTAAAAATGTACTATAATTACAGCGCTTTAGAAATAAAGTTTAATAATAATAATAATAATAATAATAATAATAAGTTAAAATTATAAAGCTATTAAAACATACAATAACTATGGAGATTATCACACATATTTTTCTCCAGAGCTGGGCACAGGGTGGGTATGGACATAAACTGCTTAAAAATGGATGGCAAGCTCAGAGGCATCGCGTGTCCGATCTGGACTTCACAAAAAATGGGACTTTCCCATTCTTTGTGAAATCCAGGAGAAGTCTGGATTGGGTACGCGATGCCTCTGAGCTGGGCAAGGAGGTGTATGATAACATCCATTTTAAAGTGGTTTATGCCCATACCCAGCCCATGTCCAGCTCAGGAGAAAAACATGTACTATAATCTCCTATATCTGTATACAGGAGCAGCTAAATAATCTTAATAAGACTGGTGAGGTATATTTCTTCATTGCATTTGCAAGTGGGTGGCAGGCTCCTTCTTAGATCTGACCAGCTCACCCTGTCACAATCTGGCTTCAATCCAACATGGACTTGGAGTAGTGTAAATATCTCCATGTGAAGACATGCCATGCAAGCACCACACAACCTGTATTAGAATAGCCACATTGCAGAACCCATGTCAATGACCAGGTCCCATTGTGCATTGCACAATCCATAATACATGATGCACAAGTGCAGTGTACAATATCAGATGTGTACTCACAATGCATAACTGCAACATGCAATGAGAAATGACATGAAAAGGACAAGGCACAGAGAAACATGCTGTCTGTACAACTCCATTTCTGCCACTGTCAGCAGAGCATATCTGTTGTGCAATGTTGATTATTCAAATGTAGCATAGGCTTATGCACACATATGTCCCTAACTGACTGCCAACCATTATCTGTTTATATTATCTGGACAGTTACATGCCTCCTTCTTTTGTGGCCTTTTACACTAACAGAAAATGTTCATTGTTCACAGTGGCCTTATACTAACAGAAAATGTCCATTTTCTTCACATCAGAAAAATAAAATAAAATGAACTGACTTCCTTATGCAGCCAGGGTTCAAGGATAATAGCATAGGCAGTCAGCATAGCATAGTGGTTTGAGTATTGGACTACAACTCTGGAGACCAGGATTTGATTCCCAGTTCATCCAGGGTGACCTTGGGCAAGTCACACTTTCTCAGACTCAAGGGAAGGCAATGGCAAACTTCCTCTGAACAAATCTTGCCAAGAAAACCCCATGACCGGTGCACCTTAGGGTTGCCATAAGTTGGAAATGTCTTGAAGACACACAAGAACAGGACAAGGATTTGGAACATTCAGATTCTACTCCCTCCAGAACCCTAAAACTCACAGGGTGATCATGAGCATCTCTCTTTTGCTCTTGCTCTCTCTCACTCTCCTTCCCTCACTCTCCTTCCCTCTCCCCCCCCCACTCTCTCTGTCTGGCCTACCACAGACAAGGCTGCTGTGAAGATAAAGCGGGTAGAGAAAAGCCATATCCACTGTTGTGAGGTCCCTCTATGAAAAGCCAGATAGATTTGTAAATGATAAACCAAATAAATAACATGTTTTGCATGCCAAATGCTCTGGAAACAGTCACAGGCATCTCCAGCTGGGGGTAGAAAAACCGAGCTAGATGGACAAATGGTCTGGCAGGCTCCCATGTCATGTCTGAGTGCATTACTTGCAGAACAACTAGCCATTAAGAACAGAATCTAAAACCTCTTTTTTGAACTTGCAAGCCCTGTGCCATTTGTTATCAAGCAGGGCTGGGTGGGGAAAGTCAGCTATCATGAAATGTAACTCACTGTGTGAAATCTTAGTTAGATGGAGCCAGCCTGCAGAAAATGTTAACAGCAGAACTGGAATGGCTGTATGCTTTGTACCAGTGGCAGCTGATGGCTCCCATGCTTGTTGGGTAAAGAGTCTGCTCAGGTTTTGGTCTAAACTTTAAAGAAGCTGTCCAAACTGCTGGGCCTATTTGGGAACTATGGTTCAGCACTTTGGATAGCTTTATCATATTTTTGATACATTGAGTTCAGGACTTCAGGAATCATTTTCTGTTTCAGAATATAAGGAACGACAATTAATAAACTACTGCTACTATTATAAAGTACTAGAATAAACAGAACATCACAGCAAAACAGAAACAGTATAGAAAGAAATCTGCATGCTTTCCTTGAAAAGATGTGCTACTTCCTGGCATGTTGAAAAAGCTATTGAGATATTTTCAGACTTGTTCCAGTGGCAGAAATGACTCCAATGATTCCTCACTTAGTGCATCCTTGCTGTAATTGAATGGCTTCCACCTGTATCTTGAGGTATGAATGGAGAACATTAATTAGGTCACAGAAGCTATTTCCTTTCTGCAGTATATTGGCTTAGTACCTCGGGTCATTCATTAAGTATCCAGGCACTTTACAGCCTCTCTTTGGAGTGATACTGTGAAAAGTGGAACAATGTCATGCCCTCAACTTGATTGCATTTCCTAGTTATAACGGTGTTTCACTCATTCAAACATAATCTTTATTTGGTGATATTGATTTGCTCTGGGTCAGGTTCTATACTGCTTCCAATTATTATTCAAACACAGGCTGAGCATCTGAATTTCTTGAATGCCGGTTTAGATATTGATATACGTGGAATTCCAAGTAATCCCTTTTAAAAGCCACTATGTATCGAGCTGTCTCCACCAAATGTTCTCAATCAAATGTTTTTTGATATAATACACTGAGTCATTTTCAGGCATCAGTCTTTTTAAGACTGGTAACCACTTGTAAGGATCTTAATGATTTGATTAATCAAGTCCTTGATAAACAGAAAAATACAAGCATTAGTTCGACAAGCTCATGCAGTCATCTAGAGAAATCAGTATCTCTATTTACTATGAATGTGATGGGGTGCAGAAGGGCTCTGTGTCATTGGGTTCTATGCCACAGAGTAACAATAAGCATCTTACTAGTAATTCAAAAACATTTTTTTAAAAGTGAGTGCTGAGAACTGCAATCAATCATACTTTTTCTGTAGATTTATACAGGACTATTTCATGCATTGAGATGTCAAAAGGTAGACTGAGTTATCATAATACTTGCCTTGGTCCCTTCACAACATGAAGACAGCTATACACTCTGCCTGGAGCTGCCCTTCAAAAGGGTTTGGAAACTGCAGCTGGTACAGAACATGGAAATCGAATTCCTCCCTGGTGTATCATTTTTTAGACCTCATTACACCAGTTTCATCTAGATTGTGTGTGGATTCAGTTGCTAGAAAATCTCAAATATCCTAAAGCCAAGATAGTATTACTTTATTTATTTATGTATTTATTTCCTAACTACCTCCCAATATAAGGACACACGACAGGTACCAACCAATTTAAAATAGTACAAATTAAAAACAATACAAAAGCATAACCAAGAAGAAAATGGGTTTTTTAAAAAAAAAATACACCATTTTAATAGTTAAAAACATTAAAATGTATTAAAATTATATACCAACCTTGACATCTGAATTGCACAGCATTTAAAAGCCCAACCTACATTAGTCTGGCACAAAATTATTTTACTTATAATTGAAAGGATAGAGTATTTCCCGTGCCCCAATTCAAGTTGGTACAAAAGGGATGCACTTTTTTCCTCCCCAGCATGCCAAAAACCTATCAACCAATATTATTGTTTGCCTGTCAATCTTGTCAGATTGCACTCTAATTGGTTGCCTCCCCCATTGAATCATCTTCCCCCTTCACATCCCAGTGTGTGATCATCAGTAAGGGAGGGAAATCTAAATGTCTCCTTCCCCCCCTCCCTCAGCTTTTGATTTATAGTCAGCCCTTCATATCCATGGATTTAAACATCCACAGCTTGGAAATATTAAAAAAAGATACAAATTCCAGAAAGCAAACCTTGATTTTGCTTTTTTTATATAAAGGACACCATTTCACTCTGCCATTGTATATAATGGGACTTGAGCATTCACGGATTTTGATATCCATGGTGTGTGCTGGAACTAAACCCAAGTGGATACTGAGGGTCCCCTGTATTTATTTTCTTAAATGCCTCCTAATGCAGACACACATATATACAGTACATACACAGGATGGAAGCTGCCCATTTCATTTGTTTTGATTGCCTGCAATGGAGCACTTCTCCCTGGTTGCTGCCACCCACTCCGGAGCAGAGTCTGGCTGGTGGAGTTGCTTAAAGTCAAGCAACAGTGAGGGGGCAGCCTGATTTACCCCCTCACAATTCATCACATGGCTGGGCTCCACTGGGGATAGGGGCCAGCAACCAGAGTAAAGTGTTCCTTTGCCAGCAATTGCAAATGAAATGGAAAGTTTTACTCTCAATAGTGTATCAGAACTAATGGTAGATTGGGCTGCCACCCTCTTCATCTCCCCAACTGAATGAGTGAATGAGCAAAGGAGCACATATGAGTCCAGGTGCCCCAAACTCTTCAAATACAGTGGCTTCTCCAAATCCACTGAGGTTTGGTTCTAGGATTACCCATGAATGCCAAAATCTATGCATGCTTACATCCCATTAAATACAATGGCATAGTAAAATAGTGTCCCTTACATAAAATGGCAAAATCAAACTTTGCTTTTTGGAAGAGAGAGCGAAAGAGAGAGGCGGTGGATGCTTGAATCTGTGGATAAAGAATCCGTGAGGCAACTGTACAGAGGAATGACTGCATGTAAAAAAGAAAAAAAGGTTGATAAAATACTAAAATAGGCCTCCAATTTAGAAGCCCTGCTAGCTTTTGATTACTAGGCCCTCAATGGAAATAAATAAATAAATAAATAAATAATAAAATTAGTGACACAGAAGCTTGCAAACTAGTCTTGCCCTTCAATTAGCCCACCCAACCCAATTCAGGTTTGATTCCATCACATGTGTAAAAAACAACATTTTTTCCCTAAAACTGTAGAGTAAAAAATGAGTTTTTAAAATGCATATTGGCCCAAAACAGATGGGTAGACTGGCGGTTTCTGGCCACTGTGGAGGCATGTCATTTACATGACGCACACCCCCCGGACTGCCCAGAAGCCTAAGGTGGCCCAAAAGGAGCTGATCTTTTCCGGTCCTATTTGGAGCCATGAGAGGAGGCGGTGTGTGTTCGCCATGGCCTTGGGGCAATCGGGCTCAGAGCAGCTTTTAGCCGGTCCTTCCTGCCCATCTGTTCCACCCCATTAATGCCTAAAAGAAGCAATTTCACTGTGAAACAGGGTGTACATCATGGATTCCTACAGAACTGGAAAAAAGGTGAGTACACTTATTACTATTATTATTATTATTATTATTATTATTATTTGCCTGAGTAGACAGCCCCTGAGAGGCTCATCTTCTTAAACACCTATATCACAGGCAGGTGCAAAACATGGTTATAACCATGCTGGGAATAGCTATACCTGTTGAATTTGCCCAGTGCAAATGAGGGAGAATTGCATTTTCATTCATTTCTGGAAAAAAATTATCAGAATGCTCACCTTTCTTCCTATCTGGCATAATTTTAAAAACCTGAAAGGGAAAACTGAACTGAATGATTTTCCTATTTATATTCATACCTCAGAATGAGTCCTGAGGAGCCTGATCAAGATTTGTAGAATAACTGGTTTTTCCTATAAACCCCTTTGACAGATTAATGGGATTTCTTAAAAATCAAATTTCAGAAGAGGTTGAGACCTCTGTCTACTGTTTTGCTTTAGCCAAGTGCTCCCATGTACCTCCCCGCCCCCAGCAAATGCTCCTGGCAAAACAGTCAAAGAGCAGAAAGGCCTTTGGCAGGGGATTGTTCTGCCCTCTTGTGGCATTCAGGTGATGCATCTGTAACTTTCCTGCTTAAAAGACCCTCAACACATTCTGGTTTTGTTATCCCAAAGCCACACTTGAAACTGAGAAAACATTAACAAATTTTTGTGTGTGTGGTTTTTTCAGGCTATGTGGCCATATTCTAGAAGAGTTTATTCCTGGCATTTTGCCTGCATCTGTGGCAGGCATCTTCAGAGAAACATGGCCACATAGCCCGAAAAAAAAAAACACACACACACACACAAAAAAAACTATGCATGCCAGCCATGAAAGCCTTCAACTTCAAATTAACAAAAAGGTTGTTGTTGTTGTTTAATCTGTTTGGAAACAAACAGATGCCATAGAGGAAAACAGGGAAGACCAGAGCTTGGGAAAATTACTTTTTGGACTACAGTTCTCAGGATCCTTCAGCCATCATGTTTGGTTTTTTGTTTTTTGTTTTTTGGAGGGGGGGCTGAGAACTAAAATCCAAAAAGTAGCATTTCCAAGATTTTAGAAGATTTAGATCAATTCTTCTGAGGCTGAGATAAGGAAAGCAGAACTTGAAGAACTGAGAGAGACTCTGCTCAAACTGATATTAGACAATAAACTGTTAAATTAAGCTGATTTGTCATTATACAAATGAGTCTCTGCTCCAGGGACACAGCCAGAGGAAGGAGACTGCATGTTTTCACTGACTGCTAAACTGTAGTTAGTATTACCTATAGTTTAGCTTGATTTGGACTCATTTCAGTAAAACATATATAAACCTAACCAGTTTATCAGGGTTGGGAAAGACTCCTATTGGTGCCCTATACTAGTCATTGATTGTTTTCTAGAGTTGTGCAGCACTGGTGATACAAAGCCTAGAATCATAAAGTTGGAAGAGACCCCAAGGGCAATCCAGTCCAAACCCCTGCCATGCAGGAATATACAATCAAAGCACTCCCGACAGGTGGTCATCCAGCCACTATTTAAAGACCACTAAAGAAGGAGACTCCACAATTCCCTAAGGCAGCATATTCCACCATCAAACAGCTCTTATTGTCAGGAAGTTCTTCCTAATATTTAGGTGGAATCTCTTTTCCTGTAGGTTATATCCATGTGCTTTCAATCCTATTATCTGGAGCTGCAGAAAACAACCTTGCTCCACCTTCATTATGGCATCCTTTCATATACTTAAGCAGGGCTATCATATCACCTCTTAACTTTCTCTTCTCCGGCTAACCATGCCAAACTCCCTATGCTACTCCTCATGGGGCATGGTTTCAGAGTTTTCACCATTTTGGTCATCGTCCTCTGGACACACTCCAGCTTGTCAACATCCTTTTTGAATTGTGATGCCCAGAACTAGACATAGTATTCCAGGTGAAGTCTAATCAAAGCAGAACAGAATGGTACTATTACTTCCCTCAGTTTAGATACTATACTCCTGTTGATGCAGCTTAGAATCGCATTGGCTTTTTCAAGCTGCCATATCACACTGTTGACTCATGCTCAGCTTGTGGTCTACTAAGACTCCTAGATCCCTTTCTCATATAGCAATAACAAGTACATTTTAATACTGCTTATCAGTACACTTAAGCACTCTCTAAGCAGTTTACAAAGTGTAAGCTAATTGCCCTCAACAATCTGGGTACTCATTTTAGCAATCTCGGAAGGATGCAAGCCTGAGTTGAGCTTGAGCCCTTTTGCTGGTATTGAACTCGCAACCTTATGGTTTGTGAGTGAGTGGCTGCTGTACAGGCATTTAACCACTGTGCCACCAGGGCTCTTACTGTTGTCAAGTCAGGGGTCACCCATTCTATATCCGTGCCTTCCTTCCTTCCTTCCTTCCTTCCTTCCTTCCTTCCTTCCTTCTCCCTAAGTGTAGTATCATACATTTCTCCCTGTTGAAATTCATTTTGTTAGTTTTGGCCCAATTCTCCATTTGTCAAGGTCATTTTAAATTCTAATCCTGTCTTCCAGGGTGTTAGCTACCCTTTCTAATTTGATGTCATCTGCAATTTTGATAAGTATGCCCTCTATTCCATCATCCAAGTCATTGATAAAGATGTTGAATAGCACTGGGCTGAGAACAGAACCCTGTGGCACCCCACTGGTCACTTCACTGAAGGATGAAGAGGAGCCATTCGTGAGCATCCTTCAATCAACTAGCTACAGATCCATCTAACAGTCACATTGTCTAGCTACATTTTACTAGCTTTTTTTGCAAGACTATCATGGGGGCCTTTGTCAAAGGCCTTACTGAGATCAAGATATGTTACATCCACATACTTACCTAGCAAGCTTGTAATTCTATCCAAAAAAAAGAGAGACACGATTAGTCTGGCATGATTTGAGGAATCCATGTTGACTTTTAGTGATCACAGCATTCCTTTCTAAGTGTTAACAGACTGTCTGTTTAATTATCGGCTCCAGAATCTTTCCTGATATTGATGTCAGGCTGACTGAGCAGTAAGATTTGGGTCCTCTTTTTCCCCCTTTTTGAAGATGAGGGACGACATTTGCTCTCCTTCAGTCTGGTGGGACTTCTCCTGTTCTCCAGCATTTCTTCTCCCAATTCTTTAAAAATCCTTGCATTAAAATTTGCCAGTTCTGATCAGCCTGTTTCTTCAATGTCTTCCTTCCTTCATGGCTGCTTTACTTGTAGTCTTTTGCCTCCTGCTACCATCACTTACACTGGTGTAGTACACCTACAGGATTGTGGCCAGGAGGAAGAATGGGAAGAAAGGTGTGTGTGAACCCAAGACTTATCAATGGAGTGAAGCAATGCATGGAGCAATAAACTCTAATTTATTGTTACTTCCAGGTGCAGCCAAAACCTCTGATCTAATAAACACAGCTATTTCAGAGAATTGCACTGATGTGAAAGGTCAGCAGAGTTAAGGAAGTAAAGCACCTCAAAATGGATCCAGTTTCCAGGCAGATAATGTGTCTCATGACATATATTTTACAGGCTGATCATTGGTTCTATTCAATAAATAGAAAATGTATCTTTTTGGACTAGATTTCTCCAAATCCTTTAATGACATGGCCACTTGATAAAGAAATTTAATGAACTTTAACTGATTTACTGAACTTTAGTTAACTTTAGTTAATAGTGCAAATAAGGAAACTGTGAACCGAGAAGGAGAAGAGCGACCATTTGTACTCCCACATTTTCTCTACTTATAGGCATAATATTATGTTGTCATTATTTCCTCTTCTTTCTTAATGCATGTGTCAAAACTGTGTTGCAGAATGAATGGTTAAATGTCGCCTTTTATTGGAGATGTGTTCCTCTCAATGATCCGTTGACATCTGATTAGAATTCACACAGAAAGGCTGACATGAGTTTCACTGTAATATGCATCAGTATCCACACAGAAGCTGGGTTGCATTCCAGCCTGGGCAAAGTTGAATGTGACATGAAAGGAATTTTATCTGTCAGGACTGTAATTTAGAATTCCATGGCTATCACTGAATGATGACAGGAGATCCATGAATATGTATTTTAAATGTAGATGATCATGTATTAATTGCACTTTCCTGGGTTACTGTGCTATCTTTCTCTTGCTCCCATAGCTTTCTTGATATTTCTCTGGAATAAGCAGAAGTTTCTTCTTGTGGCAGCTGAGGTGGACTTTTGCTGGTTGAGCTGCCCATCACTTACTTCTGCCATATGAACACAGAGATATCTTCCAGCACAAGAGAGACATGGACAGAGAGAGAGCAGAGTGAGGAAGAAGCCCGGAGATATGCTGGGGCAAACGTAGGCCAAGCAAGGGCAAAGTTAGGCCAGGGCAAGCATGTGTTTTTGTATGTACCTTCAAGACACACATCAACTTATGGTGACCCCATGAATTTCATACTTGTTTTCTCCTTCTTGTTGTTGTTAACTGCCCTCAAGTTGACTCATGGCACCTCTGTGGATGAGAAATCTCCAAGTCTCCCTATCCTTCACTGATCTGTTTAGATTCAGGCCCATGGCCTCCATGATTGAATATAACCATCCAGTGTGCAGTCTTCCTCTTTTTCTACTATCCTCTTCTACTATCTTTGTCTGCTATCCTCTACCTTTCCCAGAATTATTGTCTTTTCTAACGACTAATGTCTTCTCAAGATGCAGCTAAAGTACAACAGTCTCAATTTGATCATCTTGGCCTCCAATGAGAGTTCAGACATGATCTATTCAAGGACCCATTTGTTTGTCTTTTTAGCTGTCCACAGTATCCTCAGCACTCTTCTCCAGCACCACATCTCAAAGAAATTGATTTTCCACCTATCCACCTTCTTCAATGTACAGCTCTCACATGCATACATGGTAATGGATAATACCATGAATTGAACAATTCTAATTTGCTCAGATGTATATCTTTACATTTTAGGGTTCTGTCTAGTTCTTCCATATGTGCCCTTCCCATTCCTATTCTGTTTATTTCACGGCTGCAGTCTCCGTTCTGATCAATGTTTGATCTAAGGTAAGGAAAAATTATTTCGATTTCCTCATTATCCAGGTTGAATTTATGTAGATTCCCTGTGGTCATTATTTTTGTTTCCTTTATGTTCAGCAGCAAGCTTGCCTGTGCACTATCTTCTTTGATCTTCCTTAGTAATTGTTCCAAGACTATGATGTTTTCCACTAGTAATATGCTGTCATCTTCATATCTTAGAATTGTTGATGTTCTTTCCTCCTATCTTTATGCCTTCTGCTGAGTCTAAACCTGGTCTTTGTATGATATTTTCTGCATACAAGTTGAAGTAGGATGACAAGTAGGATGGGGGGGGGCGAATTTGGGACATAATTTTGTAAATGTGGATTTTAATATGTTGTGAGCTGCTTTGATTGTCTTGTAACAGAAAAGCGGGATATAAATAAAAGTTTTATTTATTATTTTTATTATTATCCTTCCCTGACCCCCTTGCCAACCGGAAACCATTCTGTTTCTCCATATTCTGTTCTAACAGTAGCCACTTGTCCTAGGTACAGATTTCTCATCAGCCCTATCAAATGTAGTGGCCTTTGAACAAAGAATACTCAGAGATTGTGTGCCAACCATAATCCTAATAATTTCCAGTATCCCTAGGCTGAAAGGGGTTGGATTCAACACAGCTCCAGAGAGGAAATGCTATCCTCATTTTGCTGCCAGTAGTGAAGAGCCAGAGGGTGCCTCTTCCATTCTAACTACAGAACTAACTATAGTGGAATGTGAATTTGATTTCCACACTGATAATGGAAATCACTCTTCAGGTTAGTAATGGAGATGAGTACTGCCACCTACCTTTACCTTTTTAATAGATACCCCATCCATTTCACTTGAATGCAGAAGGCTTATTTAGATGGCATAACTCCCTTCTACCATATGAACACAGTATAAGCATGCAGTATAGGTTTTTTGGAACATACTGCTATGCACTCCAACATACAGACAAGTAGCTGCTACTGCCCCTCTTCACTGAATATGAAGAGGCCCCCTGACGCGACCCCCACCCTCACCCTAGCAAATGATACGTCTGGCTATAACAATCTTTATCAGATGTATGATATGGCCATGCTTCCTAGTGGCAATCCAAATTACCAAGATACCTGAGTGATCTATCATCCTGGTATAGCTTGGTCACTTGGATCATCCTTCCCAGTCAGTCATCCTTCTTCACTTGGCCTTCTGTACTGGCTCAAAGGCAGAGGGCAACACAGTAAAGGCTGGAAGAAAAATAATATCAATAGTGCTGCTAAAACTGCAGAGGCATTCTTTATCTCACAATACATAATGGCTCTCCAGCATGTTTCAATGCCTATCTTCTAGGCTTTGATGGGAATATGAGTTCTGATATTTCTTTTTATTAACACACACACACTTTACTATTTTATTTTGAGTGTAAGGACCAATGGCAAAGCAGAATGGTGCCAGTCCTTTTTAACTGAAAAGGAGAAATTGAAATAACAAATCTGAAAATTAAATCCATATAAAAAGAGAGGGAGGGGGGAATTGAAATCAAGAGGGGGAAAACATTCTTGTGTGTACATTCCTCATGGCAAATTTTGTGTTCCTTTTTTTTTTTTTTTTTGAGTACCAAGATCAACTCATCCTTTGTTTGAATAAACTGAAAACTGATAGACTTGTGCATATCTACATGGGATAAATTATATAGCCAGCACCACCATCTGGATTGGTTAGAACACAAATGTACAGCTGGAGATGCTAAATGAGATCAGCTTTAGGAGAAGAAATGCCAAGTGGCCGAGTCTTCAAACAACCTTGTCAGTGGAAAAATGCCATTCTTTTAATTGGTACAAAATATTTAACTTGACAGACACACAGTGAGATGAGTGACATATGAAATTGCTGGAGGGGGGTTTCCTGGAGGAGGGAGGGTGAGTGGAAAGATCAGTTATAAGATTCTGGAAGAAGTCAATTGATTTTTTTTCCCTCTTCAGAATCTAATGCCTGTCATTTTTATTTGCCTCATATATCTTATTCAGTGTGGGATCATCTGAAACCGAATCACTAAGATGTCTTGAAAGCCTTTATTCCCAGAGGCCCAAAAGATAAGCAGCTTGTTAAGGTGTAAATACTATAACAAGAATGCTATTGTGTGGCATCAAATAAAGAGATGGCCCAGAGTCTTTTCACACCACCTAATTATAGCACTGTTAGTCTATTTTAATTGTTATGGTTCCATCCTGGGGAATCCTAGGATTGCCAGTTTACAGGAAGGGGCCTTTCGATTCCTCAGCCAGGGAATTCTCCTCTGGTGCCTCTCAACAAAAACCATCCCAGGGTTCCATAGGAGGTAATCATGGCAGTTAAAGTTGGGAATAATAATGTTATAATTGTGCAGTATGAAAGGATCCTGGTTCTCTCTGTCTTTTTTAAACTAAGAGCTGGGAATATTTCCTTAACAGGATCTCATAAACTGGCTCCTAAGCTTAACATTCTGAGCATACATACAGATAACAGCATGTAAAAGTTACTTTTTTGGACTGTGACACCCCCGCCCCAATTCTCTAGCTAGCATGGGGCACAGCCATGCTGGAGATATAACTCATGTATGCGTCTAGAAATTTTAGTGAAAAATTTGCCCATAAAAGCCTGAATCAACTTATCCATGGATCAATGTAAGTACTGTACTTTAATTCTAATTTTTAAAAGGGAATCACCCTCTGGTGAAAGGCAAGTGTGTTATCTGTCCTGGAAGCTCTGATCGTCCTCTACTCTCTCATCCATCCAGCCTTGCAGGGGTGGGAAACCTACGGCCCTCCAGGTTCTGATGAACTACCATTTCTATCATGCCTCACTACCAGCCAAGCTGAAGGAGGTTTTAGCCAGGCTCATGATGGCTTGGTTGTAGCTCCTCTTCTTATGGTGACACTACATTACATAGGTTTCTTACCCCTGCTTAGGGTGAGCACAAACAGTTATGCTGGCTGGAATTTTCTAAGTTTTTTGGATTGTTTTCCTTTGCTTCATCCTTTAGATTCTTTGTTATTTACCCATAAATTTTGCCCTCATTTTATCCATGGATCATATCAAAATTTTGGCCACCAAAACTGCCCTTGACTAATGCATAAAGTCAACCTATAGTCAAGTATATATGATAGTTGACCTGAGCCAATCTCACAGCATTGACACAGTCATTGACTCACAGGGAAGGGGGGTCAATAAAATTGATAAAGCTAGGGCTCATTCCCACTACAAAATAACCCGGTGTGGAAACCGGGTTATTTTGTGATTCATTCTCTCAGGGGGTGTTTACTCACCTTTGTCATTCACACTTGAGGTGAGGAGAGGAAGAATGGTTCCCATGGAGAGTTGAAGAGGAGAAGAAAAGGCGAACTCCTTCGGAACAAACCTTGCTAAGAAAACCCCACAACAGACTTGAAGGCACACAACAACAACAATAGCAACAATAAAGGAGGGATGGTGGCATGGTTTGGGCCTCAGTGGCTCCTCCTCTGCCTGCTACAGATGGGCTGACCTCACCTTGCAGTCCATGGCGGCGGCAGCAGCAGCAGTGCTCCATCTCTCTCCCCTCCTTCATGTCCTGATCCACCCTCAGCTGCCTCAGTCAGGGAGCCCAGCCAGAGTGTTCTCCGGGCCCTACTCCACCTCCTCCTCTTTGTCCCCTCTGGTTGAGAGAATGTGATTTACCCAGGAGCACCCAATGGGTTTCCATGGCCGAACTTGGAAAGAAGGTGAAGCCATGCTCCAAGGATTCTGGTGATGCCGAGGGGAGGAAGGGAGGAAAAAAAGGACTGCCCCACCTGCCAGCCTTGGCTGAGCCCAAAGGGAGTGTTGCAGGAGAGAAGCCACCTAGGATGGTGTCCCATGACTGCACCCCCAAGAACGGCACTAGAGCACCAGGGCTGGCTGAGAGAACCTGGCAAGATCTGGCACAGCCCCCCAATGCGAATCCGACCCACCTTTCCCACTTGTTGAAAACAGTTCAGCATCAGAGCTTTTCAAAAGAACTGCCCAAAAACTAGTGTCAGAAAAGAGCGGTTCTTTTGCATTTGCCTCACTTCATTTCAATTGAAACCGAGCACTGTAGGAACAGAACCAGTTTCAAGTGAGCATATAATCCTATCAGCAATTCACTTTAAACTCTAGTGGTTACGAGCCCCTAGTGATGTGATTCTCACAAGTGCCAGATTTGAGCTGTGGGTATTTTATTCTTTCACATGTGTGGATAAGTTTGTAAAGGTTTGTGTTTGTGTAGGTTTGCAATTAATGTGCCTCATAACTTGATACTTTAGAGTAAATAATGTGAGGTGTGAGAGCCAGGAGGGGTGAGTGGCTGGCTGTGGTAAAGTGCTGCAATTCGTTGAATGCTGAGTGGCTGGAGAAAGAATGTTGAAAAGGAAGAGTAAAAAACTATTATGAATTGTTTTCATGACCAGCTAATTTCTGTTTCTGACATCAAATTTTTGGAGCTGCACAAATGGCACTGGGAATAACATGACTCTCTCAGGCCACACAGCTCCCATCTCTGTCCAAAGAGTCAAATAGCACAGTGGGGGCAATAATTCAGATGGAGAAAAAGAATGGCCCCAGGGAGCAGATGAAAATCCTTTACTCAACACCAGCATCTATATCATTTTGCTCTCCTTCAACTGCCTTTGAAATAAATTAAAAGAGACTAGAGAACCAGTGAGAAATTTCCAATTCCGTATGTTTGTCATACCAAAAAAAGAAAAAGATGCCTCAATCATGCTTGTGCCAATATCCCTCATGGTCACAGAAAGTGTAAGAGGTCTGCATACAGAACTCAACTACAGCTCTCCTGTCACCAGCCTCAGAACTCACCATGTCACTGTGATGCCTTCCCCCAATGGCTATTCCTTGGCTGGTGGAGAGTGGACGAAACTGGAGAAGCATTTGGCTGTATTTCCAAGGCCAGAAATAGGCCAATGGCATTGTACCCCAAGATCCACCAGGGTCCTCCTGAAGTCTCAGCAAATGAAACATTGCCAGGTGCTTCTCCAATCCCCTCTGCTCCCCACTAGCAACAGAACAGCCATTGGGGGTGGTTATCACAGTGATACAATACGTTGGGGGGAGCATTGATTATGGAGTAGGAGGAAAATGAAACAAATCTTTGCAGCAACCAAAAAATACATACACAAGTGTATGGTGAAATTATGCTTTCGTATATCACTGATAGGGATGTTGTTGGCAGCACACGACACAATATTTTCCTTTGCAAAAGACATGATTTCTGTCATAATGGTAAGTTTGTACAAAAAAGAGGCTGATAAAGGCTGTGTGGTGAGAGCAAATTCTGAAAGGTGAAGTGCACAAAGAAAGGTAATACATTTCCACTCCAGCTCTAGAAATGTTTACTTTGAAGCTAGCTCACTGATTTCAAGCAATGTCCTTCTTTCTACGTACGTACATGTAAGATTACATAAGTATTTGGTATGCTAATACAAAAGCTTACTATTAGGCTGCCAACTTGAGATATTTATAGCCAAAAGCACAACCTCATCCAAGTCAAGGTGCATAGTACCCAATGCTAGCCAAGTTATTTTTGGCAGGGAAGGCAGGAAATACTTCAAACACTTCTCCCTACCACCTGTAACAAAAACACAATAATTGCAAATTAAATAACTAACAAGTTCCTTCCCTTTCATGGCCTCCATATATGTCTGAAGTGGCTACCTCACCCTACCTAATAGGACTAGCCCTTCTGACCTCATACTGTCATTCACATTATTCATGCCTTAATGTTTCTTTATATATGATTTGACCAGATGTTTCAACTTGGCTTTTCTTTTCTTTTCCTTTCATTCAGTTGATTGAAATTAACATCAGACTCAACAGGTAGGTGATATTCTCTTATGTAAACACAGATTGTGCAATGCATTTATTGGGGACTGCTTGACCTTAGAGGTTGTACTTTTGCTACACAGAGAGACACACAACAGAAATGAGAAAATAATATTTATCTCCTTCTGTCACTGCTTACATCTACATAGACTTGCTCTTAATCTTACTCTTTAGCTTGAAGTTGACCAGAAGTTGATCATTGACCAGAGCAGATCTTACTTCTGAGTATAGGACTGCACTGGCATTGGCATTGAGCTAATTGTCTCATTCAGATCCCTTGATAAGCTCTTTTCTGAGGTGCATAACAAGGAGGGGGAAATCCCTTAGCAGGCTATCCAATAAACATTTTATTGTTAAACCAGCCTAACTTCAAAAAGAATGTTGACAAGCTGAAGCGTGTCCAAAGAAAAGCAACCAAAATTGTGAAAGGTCTGGAAATCATGCCCTATGAGGAGTGACCTAGGGAGCTAAATATGTTTCACTGGAGAAGAGAAGGTTAAGAGGTGGTAGATTAGCCTTGTTTAAATATTTGAAGGGATGTCATATTGAGGATGGAGCAGGCTTGTTTTTTGCTGCTCCAGAAACTAGGATATGGAGCAATGGATGCAAAATATAGTAAAAGAGATTCCACCTAAATTTTAGGGAGAACATCCTAACAGTAAGAGCTGTTCAACAGTGGAACACACTCCCACGGTGTGTGGTGGAGTCTCCTTTTTTGGCTGTTTTTAAACAAAAGCTGGATAGCCAGTTGTTAGGGTGCTTTGATTGTGTATTCCTGCATGGCAGGGGGTTGGTCTTGATGACCCTTGACCTCTTCCAACTCTATGATTCTGTGAACTTGTACATGTCTATATTTTGCTTGCTTCTGGAAGAGAAAAGTCAAAATAGCAGAGATTTTTTTTTTATGTTCTGGGTTTTTTTTATAAACCAAAAGTTAAGCTATCCAAATGGACATGATTAAAAATGAATCACTATGCAGCTTCATTTAGAACATTCCTTACATGAATGATAAGCACAGAATCCATACATGTTTTTATGCTGGCACAAAGATGTTAAGATATCCCTTTGAAGCTTGCTCATTTCTGAAGATCTTAGTCAGATCAAGGCCCCAATACTAGCCACTAGCCCCGACAGTAGAGGCAACAGATCGTGACTAGAACAAGAGCCTTTTCAGTGTGGTGCCCCAGTTTGTAAAATGACCCAGATTTCCCAGTGGCTTCTCAAACCAACAGCTATAACTCTCTGTCTTCAAGCCAACAGCCACAATTCTTATTCTGAATTTAATGTATCTTCTGGCTGGCATCCTGTTATTAACATAGGCATGAATAAATCACACTGTGCATGCAGATTGAATTATTCACCAATGTGCAACAGACATATTCTACTGACAACAGCAGAAATGGGTACAGCATCTTTGTGCAATGTGTTGTGCACTGCACATTGCACATTACACAATGGGGCACCCAGCCATTGATGTATTGTGCCATGTTGCTGTTTTGCATGAGGTTATTATTGCCACACAGATAGATATGTTGTCTTGCAGCCAGTGACTAGCACTCTGTTGGTTAATCCCAACCAGAGTAAACCCATTCAATCAATTGTTCAATGGTGAGTCAACACTTAGATTAATCTAATGGATTCAATGGGTCAACCCCAGTCAGGTCTAAAAAGTAATTTAAGCCATTGTGTGTGTATTGCTAAAATAAATAATGACTAGTCACCATTCCCAAGGAAAGTTGGAAAGCAATAATGCTCATATCACACACAAACACCATCACCACCACAACAACAACCATCTACAACAACAGTATAACACAGGAGAAGATACATTTTCAGTCAACAAAAAATGTCTAGCAAATTAAAATTCTTAAAAATGGCAAAAGTTAGTGATATTTAAAAACTCTGGAAAAAGGATGCCCACTGGCAAAGGGACATCAAACTGGGCACCAGTTAGTCAGCCAGGACTCTCTGGATTAGGCAGTAGCTATGTTCCGATTCACAGAACCTTCCAGGTGGGGTACCATCACTAAAAAAATAATCTACTCACTATTCATGATCCACTGTTGAGGATCTGGGGCAGAAGAACCCCAGATGTAGATTTCAGTACATGGGTGGCCTGAATCGCAGTATTTTTTCACTGCCCAAACCCCTAAATCTCCCAAAAACATCAAAAAGGAGAAAAATATATAAATAAATATGAAAGCTGGAAGTGACATCACTGTCATTTGAAATTCATTGCAGTGGCCCAACAGATGGGCACTGGGAGGTAAAATGTCTACCACCCCTGTGTTGTTGGCCACCCCTATTCCACAAGGAGGGTGCCAATACTTAAACAGGCTTTCTCCTTTACCTCATGTCCACCTGCCTTGGCTCAACTGGTGGAGGCATCTGGATGAGAGCCTGGATGTTCGAAAACAGGTGAAATATTCTCTCATCATCTGTTCTCTGTTACTCCACCAGCAGCTATGTTCCAACTCATGTTCCAGGCTGTGTTGCCAAGCAGCTGTGCACAGAGCAGCATGGAGGTTAGCAAAGAATGAAACATTTGGATGTAGACTGGAGTAGGCAAGTGCATTGTGTCCAGGGAATTACAGGACATCGAACAGCCTCACAGACTGCAGAAAATGCAGCAAAATCAAACCAGGAAGTGGGTTTTCAAAAATTGTTTTGTTTTTTAATGTAGGGATGGTGCGCTACAACCTACTGAAAATCTGAATTGTGACTTATGAGGACTCTCAGAGGGAGCTATTCGTCTTCTTACTTTTTTGGGCTGCAAGAAGAACAGTCTGGTGAGTCGAGATGATGAAAGCCTGGAAAAACAACTTTGGGGTCTATGTGCAGGCACTGGGCTAAATAATACTATGTCCTCTTTCATATGAACATCACAAAATTTCCATGGGCATATTAGCATGACTGTAGTAACCCTGGAGGGGCTGGCCTTGTGTTTTGAGAAACTGCACTAAAGGAGAGAACTGGATTGGTGTGTTGGCATGTCTTCTTTCAGTCAAGAAATCCAGAGAGCATGGAGAGAAGTGGTAATGTGTTCATGGGTACCTCTGGAGGTTGGTCTTGTTAAGAATCACAATTTCTCCACTTCTAAAAGCTTTTGAAGCCATAACAGCTGAAAGCTGTTGACAAGTATGGAAGCAAGTGGAGCAGTTCGGGGGGAGGGAGAGATAAAATATTTAAACTGCATAGCTAACAGACTAGGCTGCAGAAACAGCTGGCCTAGAGACAAGGAGTAAATTACGGGTGCAAGGAAGACCGTACTCCAGTTAAACTTCTAAGCCAAGTGCAAACACTGTGTCATCCGAAAGGGGAGGAGGTGGGAGAGAAGGAAAATCTATATGAACAGCCGTGAAGAAAGTCAAATATGCACTCACAGAATACACAGAAAGGCTTTCTTTGCTAGGGCTTCCAGTAGGAATATGATTAAACAAGCTATATTCTCGCACTTGGAAGCGCTCCAGAATCTTAATGGCAGTGTAACTCCCACAACTTGCTGAAAAGAATTAAAGAAAAACCTGTTATACACATTTGTGATGCTTCCCTTGTGTGACTTTCCTGTACTCTTATCAACCTCAGGAAAGCAACTAGACAAAAAGAAAGATCTTTTCTTTCTTTCTCTCATGACAGAATTTATTTTAGAAATACAGAGGATAGAAAGGAAGAAAAGGAACACATGTAAGAATACAGCCACATCACTAAGGGTATGATTAAGCACAGTGATTACAATCTTTAGTCTCATGATTATGTCTGAAGGACAATGAGAAAAACTTAAGGAGAAGCTCACTAACAGTGCAGAAAGTATGTACACTCTCTTGTTGAACCATAGTAATAAAAGCTTCAAAAGATCTTTGTTATTTACCAAAAAAAAACCAACCCATAATTTTAAAAGGGGTGCAAGAGAGGTAAACCTGAGGATGTGAGTAGGTTTGTTCTTGATTTCATTTGCTTGCTTGCTTGTTTGTTGTGATGTGCTGAGTGTAAATCCATCAAGAGTAGGTTCCTAGCCCTTGGCCAATTTGATCTATTAATAGATATTCAGTGCTGGCACCTTTCTATGTTGTTCTTTATGTATTTTATTTTATTTTTTGGTTTTTACTGGAATTGCTTCCAGGTAGAAAACAAATACATTATGCTTTTTACAAATGTTACTTATTTTGAAAGGGTCCTTTGGGGGAAAAAACATATTACTGTCATTAGTGAGAGAGAGAAAAATAGAGAAAAAGATGAGAAAAATTCAGAGTGTTCTATTCAGACTGAGCATTAGATCACATAATTTGAGCTCTCCTAGGTACACTGCCAAACAACATGCACATGTTTATCTCATTTGTAATACTGGAATTTTCATGAATTTTTCAGAGCCAGAAGAAATCTTGAAAGACGTTTTAGAAGATGTCAGTGAAACGGCAAGGGACAAGAAAATTTATCAAGCTCAGACTCATCAGGATTCTTTCTTTTTTATCCCAAGCTGTTCCAGCTTGGATCCACATTGGACTGAAAACTTTTTTATCCCTACACAGAAATGTCTACTTAGCTCTGTGTGCATCTTTTCAAAATGTACATTCCTTAAATGTACACAGTTTTCCATTGATAAAGGTTACTTTTGTGCATTTTCCACTCCCAATGTCTATATTATCTGTATGAATATTTGGTACTCTTGTATTAAAACGTGAACCCTCAAACTTCTCACTCATCCTTAGTAGTAGATATTTGAAAGAAGTTTCCAGATGATGTAAGTGTATCACAAACAGTCATGGAACAATGCATAATGGAGGCTATGTGTAACATTGACATTTTGGAGATTAGCGCATTGACTTTAAAGCACCTTATCCCCAATGGGATAAAGATGCATTTAATTTTCAAAATGGGTGTTATTGCCTTCACCCATGCTGGCACGAATGCAGCCCATATACAGCCCATTTTTGAAAAGGCACAGGATAAGCCTGTCTGGAATCTGGGCTGTATGCAAGCTGCATTCACCCCAGCACGGGTGAAGGGGATAACACCCATTTTGAAAATTAAATGCACCTTTATCCTGTCTGGGATAAGGTGCTTTAAAGCCAATGTGCTAATCTCCTTAGTTGTCACATCTGAATGAGTTGACAGCATTTATTGTCATGACCTTTAACAATAAAACCTGTACTTTGAAAATGTTTTCTGGAGAAAATCACTCTGATCTATTCCAGGTTAAATTCCACATTAAAGGTAGATTCTGAGGAGGAAACTGAGGCACATACCTGTCCAGTTTAGTAAGTGATTTTCAGTTTGTTCAATCTGAGGATGTGCCCAAGTTGCATGGAGAAGTGAGACCAACAACGTGTTCATTAGACCCACATTTAATTGGCTTCTTAGAGCTGCCAAGGGAGGGATGGCTTGTTCAGTTGTAGACATTGTAAATGCTTCTCTGAAAGAAGACTCTAGAAGAGGTACTTATAAGATTGCTGTTGAAGAAACATTCATTGGATCCTGTCAAGTTAGATAAATATCAGTCTGTTCCTAGTAAGATCTGGGACATTTGGCTGATATGAGACTTGAAGGGTACTGTTTTGCATTGGTTCTGGCCCTTTAATTCCAATCATTGCAAGAAAATGCTGTTGGGGGACTTGTTTAACCTCCTGCTTATTAGCCCATAGAATTCCACATGACTCACTTCTGTCCCCTCCAATTGACCTCTCCCAGTGGAGGTCATTTGGAGATAGGATGTCATCACTACACTGATGATACCCAGCTCTATCTCTCTTTCAGAACCTGATGCCAATGCAACAATGGAAGTCCTGAAGCACTGGTTGGATGCAATGAGATGCTGGTGAATAAATTTAGGCTCAATCCAGACAAGAACAAAAATGTTTTTGATCAACTGGCAAGGAGACCCAGGATTGGGATCAGAACTGGTTCAGGATGGATTTGCACTTCCTTTGGAAAACAAACTTTGCAGTTTGGGGGTACTATTGAACACAGCATCACTCCTGAAAGGGAAATGGGTCATAAGTTTGGGGCTCACAAGTGGAGGCACAGCACATTGAAGACAGCAGTTTATTTAACAAGTCTACCTGTCAGAAGTCATATTGAGCAACATAGTACCAAAGCAAACATATAACTCATCATTTATAGCAGTTTTGGAAACTGCTTAGGAGCAGCATACAACAACATGCATCAAATTATAGGAAAACACTGGATGTATGTTGGCTAGTTATGAAACAGAATTCATTAAGCCATAATGGAGAATTACTAAGCAAGAACCATGTAAAAACCCACTATTCATGTTGAACCTTTTCCTGACATTTTACAATGTTATTTTTATTAGCAGAAGGCACCAATTAGTTGATGATGGGATTAGATTGTTCTTTTTCCTCAAGATTCTCAAAAGCTTAATAACTCTGCAGCTTCTAGATTTTTCTTTGATTCAGAATGCTTTTCCTTTAGCATAGCTCTAGCTTACTTTGGCCTTATGGTCAACCTCTGACTTTTCCTTTATAAGACTATGAGGCTGATGTGCTTGGGAGTGGCTTTGCCCAGCTTTGGTTGGTGCACCAGCTGCCTCCCTTCTTAGGAATGGTGGATTTGGCTGCAGTAGTTCATGTTTTAGGATGGGGAGATTATCACACGGGGGAGGCAAGTGTCCTCCTCCTGTGATTTAATTGCCATTAAATTTTGTTGATAGCGCAATTAGGGGTAACATTATCAGATCCCCATGTGCTTCTCCTGTTCTTGTCCTGTTGGTAAAGAGTAATGAAGGCATTGCATCATTTACTATGAACAGGAGTTTCCAGTAATACCAAATGACACCAAATGGAGGTGTCATTTGATATTAACAGAAACTCCCATTAATAACAAATGATGCAATGCCTTCATTACTCTTTACAAACAGGACAAGAATGGGAGAAGCATTCGGGGGTGGGGAGGTGATAATCTTTCCCCTGATCATGCTACTAATAGGATTTAATGGTGATTCAGTCATGGAAGGAGGACACTTGCCTCCCATCAAGTCCTGGGTCTCCACAGGCCAGAATACTCATGGAGCAGACCAAAGCATTCTGCCCCTAAAACTGCACTGACATTTCCCCCATTGGGCACCCTGTTGTGAGGCTGAGCAGCTATTTGTATGTGTGTCACAACAGAATGCCCAAGGTAATGGGAGGGGGGGATGTCGATGCATCTTCATGATGCTGCCCTTGCAAAATTTTGGAAGCTACAGCTAGTATAAAATGCTGTACTAGTGTGTGGTGTACATTTAAGAGACAACACATCACCAGTTTTAAATCAACTACACTGACTTGCAATTTGCTTTTAATTTGGATACACAGCTTGGGGTTGGGATATCTCAAAGACCCCCTTAGCCTTTTCAGAATATGAGATCCTTAGAGGAAACTTGTGGCATATTCCACCATGCTGGTAGGCCAGGTTGGTGAGTACATGAGACCAGACTTTCTCTCTTGTGGCATACCAGTTGTGGAACTGCTTCCCAAGGTAAGTCAGGCTGCCCACATTCCATTTGAGCTTCAGCCAGGCTGCCCAAACTGCATTGTTTTGTACAATCTGTGGTCCCAGGTTTGGCATAGGAAACTGTTCAATTGTGAGCAGTTTTAAAATTTTGTTTTTATTGTTTTGATTTGTTGGGTTTTTTTAACGTTTTATCTGCTTTTATTAGTTGTACATTATTTCAGGGGCCCTGGCAGGCAAGGAAGTAACAAACAAATATTTTAATAAGTAAAAAACAAGAAAAACTCTTTGTATTGAAGCATACCATTGGTTAACATACACTTCTAAAACTATATCCATCTTTCTCATCATATAAACAATGAAAAATTTTACTAGCCCATTTCACGTTTTTGAATCCCTCTAACCACTGTAGGAACAACTGTCTAGCAACGGATTCTTTCACTAAATCCTTCTATGTGACTGTAAGCAACCCTGGAGGTCTTCTTCTCCATTTTTGGTAGGAATTTGATACCTAGATTTGAGTATGATCAAGTTATATGTAGAACTCAGTGGAGTCTTTCATTTGCATTGCTCACGGTGGATTAATTGTCTCTCTCTTTCCCCCATCCCTACCACTTTCCCTTGACAGTAATCTGTTGGGAGGGCTACGTGTTGTTGAGGTAAGAGTAGGTAGGTCATCTCCTTCCTTTCTCACTTTGCTTTTTCTTTCTTTTCCTGCGCATTTCTCTCTTTCTTTTTCTTGCTCTTTCCACCCAGCAGACTGCTAGAAAGGGGATAGGTTACTTTGGGGAAAGTTTTGAATAGATCATTTGTAGAAGAGGATTTGAAAGAAAGAGCACAGTGTAACTTGCATGGTAAGAGTTTAAGAGTTTTCTTTCTTTTATGTGAGGAAAAAAGACAGAGAAAGGTCCTCTCAGAAAATGTGTGTCTTATTCTTGTAAGGCAATGAGAGTATCCATTACCACTTTTGTTATTGTGGGTATCTATTAGGCTGCATACTGCTTTTATTATCCTTGTTCTATAAGGATAAGGATAATGTTAGAAAGTAACATTTTTGGACTTCCATTCCCAAATTCCCCCAGCCAGCATGGCCACATGTTTGAAGTTTAGAAGTGAATACCATTTTAGAAGGGATCTGAAGTTAAAGCAGGTGCCTATAGATCTCTGTAATAAAAGGCAAATTGTGAGACAAAGGAGATTATCAAAATCCCACCAGGATAGACGTGGGATAGAAAAATCATGTTATTGCATGCAGCCGTGGCTGGGAGAGTGCAACCCGTGTACAACCCAGACCCCAGCTGCACTTATCCAGCCACTTTTCAAAAACAGGAGCTGGCCATTTTTTAAAAGCAGCTGGATAAGAGCAGCTGGGGTCCAGGCTGCATACAGGCTGTACTTGCCCAACCGCAGCTGAGTATGATAACACCTGGTTTTGACTTTTTAATCCTGCATCTATCTCAGCAAGATTTCCAGGTGCAATAATCTCCAAAGAGTCAGAAAAATCTGAGACTAAAATCTGAGGCAAAACAGTTTCATTGTTATTAGTGAATCTGTGAAGCCAGCTATGACCTACTATTGCTGTGATTTAATGGAACATCCATATCACATAAAATTTTCTATATGCAAAAGGAGCTTGTAGCACCTTTGAGACCAATTGAACAAAAGAAGTAGTAGCATAAAGCTTCATAGACAACAGAGATCATCACATGTGATTTTAAGCCACAATTATAATTGTAAAATAGCACCTTTGGCTATACTTATCACATGATGTTGCCTCTGACCTGCAGCTGCTGTGTCTCCCAGGCATGGTTAGGAAGTCCTTTTCAGTGATGGAGGAAATCCATCAATAAGCTCCTAATTGTTCTTCAGTCCCATTAGTTCCCAGGTGTGAAATGTCACTACCACGGTAGTTCCAATATTAGTAGTCAATGGTGTCAGTGTCTCCTCCCCTGCTCCTGTCTCCCTGCCCTTTGCTGTTCCCAACCAGTTTGATTTCCTTTTTTAAAAAAACTTAAATTACATTAGCATAACTTCAGAATTGCATTTAAAGGATAAAATTTATTTTAAAAAAAAAAGGTGCACAGGGTAGGGTATAGGGTACCGAGGTGTGGTTAAGGGGGAGTGCAGAAGAGAATGCAATGGCAGAAGCAACCCCAGTTATGCAATTGACAAGACATGAGATAATGATCCTTTGGAAAGGCAGTATATAAATAAAATTGTTGTTGTTGTTGTTATTGTTATTGTTATTGACTGCTCATAAACCAGCATGTTTTAGTTTTCTTTAACTGGCATGTTCATGGTAAGAACAGGGCTCATGTGATAATGTCCATGGTCTACTTGTTCTGCTTTCTTCTGTTACAGATGCTACAACTTCTTTCACTCAATTAGTCTCAAAGATGCTACAAGATCCCTTTGAATGCTGGCATTCCAAAGTAACATGCCTATGCCTCTGAATAAAATTTTCTATTCAGTCTGAACAGCCAAAAGCCCCAGTAAATCTCAGGCTGTTTTCTATCTGTTGTGCCTAACTCAGTGTGGTTTTTCTTGCTCCCACATACAGTCATTCTTCCAGCATAACCAGGGTTGTTGTTTTGACTGACCTGTGGTGTGAGCAGGGTCTTTTCCCCTTTTCAGGTGCATGCAAAAAAAAAAAATCAGGAAAGGGCATATGCCCATCTTTGTTGTCATTAGTAGAGACCAACCAGGAGTATGGAAGGAACCAAGACAAGGAAGCCAGATGGGAAATTTATCCTCACTGTCTTACAAACTTCTGAGGAGTTAAAAATACACACACATGCTACAGAAGATTGGAAATCTGTATCATCAGTGAATAATAACAGTAAATAAGATGGTAGCCCTCCCCCCTCAAAGGGCCGGGGAATAGCACAGCATCTACCATTCTTTTCTATGGCGGGATACAGACGGGCAAAAAGGGTGTGTTCATAACGTCATGAAGGTAGAGCCTTCAGACGGCCCTTACCTGAATGCCGCCATGAACACGCCCCCCGCACGTCCCAAGCAGGAAGAAGCGGCATTAAAAAGGTGCTGCTTTTCCCCGCTTCTTTTCTATATAGTGCGCAGCTGCGCATCTCCGTCTGTAAGCTGCTGCACTGGTATGCCAGAATTGCTACGCCGCTAATTTAAGTTGCCCATTTAAAAGCTCCGTGTCTGCTGCGTCGCATAATGAGTCGGGGTCCTGGAACATGCGCAGTTTGCAGTCAGGCTTTAATTGCAGCGTCAGCTGCCATGCAGGTGTGGAAGCTGCAGCACAGCTGCAGCACATTTTAAGACTCGTAACCCTAACCCTAACCCTAACCCTAGAGCTGCATGTACGCATGCGCTGCTAGAATCATGGAAAGTTTGGAATTTAAAGTGCACCCCTACACACATTCCTGCGCCATTTTCACCTAACAATAAAAAAAAATGCTAAAACTTTAAATATTTACATATGTACAAAGGAGGTGATGGGGGATGGCAGGGGGACAGCGGTGGCAGCGGTGGCAGCGGTGACAGCTGTGGCTCTGCATTGCAGATTCAGCAAGAGCGCAGGGACCAAAGGAGAGGAGGCATTCATGATGCTGGTGACACTGGCAACGTGCAAGCAGACAAGGATGCCAACACCAGCTGATCACCAGCTGGCAGGAGACCACCTTTGTTCTTGGCCAGGGTGGAGGAAAAAGTTTAAAAGGGCTTGGGTGCAAAAGGAAAAAAAAGCCCCGTTTTTGGCCGCCCGTGAGGAAGCTGCCTCTCTCTTTGCAGCGTCCTGCGAGGTGGCGGTATGGAAACTGCGGGTCAGAAACGGCCCCAGGTGAGGCGTCTTTACTGCCCCCCATGTGGAAGCCCCATACACCTTAGCCATGCCCCCAGGGCGGGTGGTCTGGAGGCTCCGTATTCAGCAGAATACACCTCCAAGACGTCTTCCCCTGCCCGTCTGTATCCCGCCTATGATAGCATAAATAGCATAGAAACATACCACAAGTATATGGTGAGTAAAGCTACCAGCTACATTTATTCTTTCCTTTAACGCCATCCTCTCTACCCAGCTTTGCTCTAAAGGAAAGCTCAGATAAATGATTTCTCAATTATTTGTCTGCAATATTATACTTTCCAGGGCAAACTCAGCCATCAGACAAGCAGTTGCAGAGTAAGGCAGAATAGGTTTGGGATGCCATAAAATGGCAACTTGTTAATAATGTAATTTGTTATTAATGCATTTATTTCCTTTTATTTTATTCATTTATTTCCTCTTGGGTTTGCTTCCTCATATTCCAAAATAATTTGACTGGGTTTGGGTAGTATGCACCTTGAATTCAAGTACTGATGCACAGCTTTGGCCCAAGGAGCAACATGTTTTGGGCCAGCCTCATGACTCCCATATGTTTATCACACTATACTCTTAAAGTGCTACTATTCCACTTTGACTCCTCTAGCTGTCTCCTGTTGCATTCTGGGATTGGCAGTTTTAAGGAGGAGTATTTAGAATTCTCAGGCAGAATTCTAAATACTCCTCCTTAAAACTGCCAATCCCACAATGCAACAGGAGGCAGCTAGAGGAGTCAAAGTGGAATAGTAGCACTTTAAGAGTATAGTGTGATAAACATCCCAGTCTTTTCTCTCTCTCAAAGGACAGCACTGTCTTGCATTCCATAAACTATTCTGGGGAGCTCAGAAGCAGCAGGAACCCTATCATGCCACCAGTATTAACAAAACTTCCTGTTCCAACCTGGTCAATTTTTATATGTGGAATGAAAACAGGTGACATCTTCTTGCCTCAGGCAGCAAAAAGTCTCCAGAGAGCCTCAAATATCAACAAGCTATTGCCAATTCAACATGTGTCTTAAGTCCAATAATTTCCTTCTTCCTACTTCTCCATACTCTTGCTTTGAACATTCTCAATCACTACTAATTTCATCCAGGCTGGAGCCAAATTATCTCCTAATTCAGGCATAATAAAATCCTCAGCCTTGGGTCATTCATTAAAAACAGGAATTCTTTTTGCAAACTTCATATAATAGGTTGTCCCTCCACATCTTCTGGGAAGCAGCATTTTATTTTCTAAGAAATACAATCCTCAGAGTGTAAGGAAGCTAATTTCGAGGTGTTATCACACTCCAGGGCTTAAAGAAGTAGTAGCTGCCTTTAGTTAATCTACCTTATGAGGGAATTCAGAACAATTCCCAAACTACCCGAAAGAATAGAGTCTTGTTGGTTTAGTATAATTTGTTGATGTGTTTCCCCAAGCTGCAGTGTTACCTTATTCTCCCTTGGCTCTTTTGGTTTCCCATTTATCTCATTTTCTTTAGGTAAAGTTCAGCTTTGATTTATTTGATCATATTTTCTCTTTATAGACTTCTTACAAAATGCAGCATATTGAATAGGCTGAAAAACACATTCACAGCAGGTTATAGATTCTTTGTAACAACCATTTCTCTCTCCTTTGTTGTTCAAAGTCCGATGGTTTTATGAAGAGCTCTATTGAATGTGTTTCTTACAAATATTTCCGGCAGTATTTAAAGTGCAACATGTGTAAATCACTGTCCATTCCAGCCTGCTTAATCATGTTCAGCCACTTTAACATTCATGTAATTTGAGCTCTGATTTATTTCCTTTGAGGACCCCATCGTATTTCATAAAAGCCATGCAATATAATGTGCCATCATCTGTCTGCATAATAGCCACTTCCCAACATTCTCTCTCTTTGTCACTTTCTGGGCTCCCTTGCTAAGAAGGTGTCAAAGAAGTGAGACGTGGAACAGATTTGTGGGCGGAGTGGAAGCAATGCATCAGGACCTCAATGGAGAAGCGGAAATAATTGTTTTCCCCACAACCCAAACTGTAGCTGGGATGGAGGAGGGATAGAGTCTTTTTCAGGCCAGCTTCCACTCTGACATGGGGCTTGGAAACTTGCTTGTTGATAAAATTCCACCCTGACTGTATGTTTACTTGTTGGCAGTAGCTGAACCTAGAAAAAATGGCACCACTGGGGGGTACGGAGCGTGTGGCCCACACCAGGTGACACCTAAAAGGGAGTGACACCACTGCTCCTCAAACATCTGCTTTTTTGACCGAAATGATATGTGGCATTCACCCGTGTCCCTTTCAAACACTGAAGAAATGTGTGCGTGGGATGAGGCTCAGTGGGAGCTTCTTTTAAATTTTAATTTTTTAATTTTAATTTTTAAATTTTATTTTTTAAAACAATTAAAAATTAATTTTTAGGGTTTTTTATTCTTTTACATTTTTCTTTAGAAACCATATTTTAGCAAACTTTCACTTTAATCACATGAAACTATGTATATGTATTTAGGCTGTGCATATGATGTTGTAATTTAAAGGCATAATTTTAGTTTTGCTGTTCGTTTATGTCACAACTATGACCATTACATTCAGGGACATATTGAAATTATGGTTTATGAGTAACATTAGTACAAAAAACATTGCCAAGGAATCTGTATGGTGTGGTAATGGGAGGAGGCCAATGGAAGGGACGAACCCAACCCTAGCGAAGCCACGGCCTAGGAAAGCAATTTGTCAGCAGCCTAAGCCACAGAATAGGGACTCAGATTTATGAAGAGCCAGCTTCACTGAACAATATTTTCCCCAAAAATGTTGAACTACCATCAAGCTTTGGGGACTCTTGAAGTTCACATGGCTTAGAATAGTGGCGTGGGCAAAGTTTAGCTTATGGAATATGTCCAGCCCCATCAAAGTGCTTTTCCTGTAATATTAACTTGCTCTCCTTCCACCTTCTTCCCATCCACAATAAAAGAGCATGAAGTACCAGAGCAAGCCAGCATTTGAACTGTGTGATGTCCTTTTTCTGCAGTGAAATCACCCCTCCCCCTAATTGTAAAGGTAATCACAAAATGAAGTTATCCTTCCAAAGGAACTACTTACAAATAATTAGTTACATGCAAGCTTTTTTACTGGGGGCTAGAGGAGAGGACAGTCCCACAAGAGAAAAGCAATTGATGGTGTCTTGGCCTACCTCCATAAAATAAAGCAATAAATAGTCCTAGCATGGACCTAGCATAAGCTCCACAGCTCTTTTCAGAAGATAGTTGAGAATGCCATTGCTCTTTACACAGGTTGCTGGTAAATTGGCTCCACTTGCTTTGTTAAATAATTGAATCTTATTTAATTATAGATTAAATACATCTACAAATGCTTCATTAATAAATAAAGCACATTTGTATAAGCTATTTTGAACTAACGCTCTACGTTTTTTCACATTGCTGAAATACTAGATGGTGGGCATACATCTCTATAAAGCTTTGCAATTTTTTAAATAATGCTTTGAAAGTTCAAATGCATGGCAAAAGATGGGGGGAAGAGATCAAAGTATTGCTCATCTTATTATTTGTTGGTATTTTTCTACAAGGGTAGAAACCTTCTCCATCCTTGGCAGACCACCCCATACAATGCCAGCTAGCTTTCCAACATAGTAGCTATAGATCAAACTATATTATTAAGAGTATGTGTAGGATGCTAAAAAATACAAATTGCAGCAATAGGAAGAAAGGGTTTGATAATTTATGAGTTGGCATGAAGAGGAAATTGACCAGTTCCATCCTCTGATGTATTTCTCAGGAAAATCCCTCATTTGAAGTTGGCATAGCCTCCAGTTGTACTGACTGGGTAGACAGAGTCCTGACTGATCTGTAATCCTACTTTTTCAACTGCTTTTAAAATATCCCAGTTTCTTTTCTCCTCCCCTTTCTCTGTTTGTCCTCTGCTTGCTTCCACAGGTACAAACTGAATTCAAACTTTAAAAGTAATTTGCACTCAACTCTGAAGAAAGAAGGGGCAGAATCCTGCCCTTCCCACTAGATTCAGGCAAAAGTAAATTGCTGTGGCATCTTCTAGTTTGTCCATTCTTCCTTGTTATTAACTTTTGCCATCATGACCAAACTCTGATGTTTCTTGACCATATATGTTTTGGTTTTAATCTGCAAAATATTGGTGGGTCTGAATTAGTATTTGGTTTGAGGAATAATTATTATTATTAACCTTTATTTATAAAGCGCTGTAAATTTACACATAATCCTCCACTAGCACCATTACATCCAAGGGTCATACTGTAAGATTGTCAGTAAATTCTAACTTGTCGTGGGTTTCAACTGCAGAGCAACAGGTAGAGAAAATCTATCCAAAGAAGAAAGATCCATTTATTAGTTTCTTTCTGCACAGAAGAAAAAGAAGAGTTGAGCACCCAGCAATATATTGTGGAATAGGACTGTTTGAGGGTAGCTAGCATAAGCAAACTCAAAATGAAAACATGGCATGATATAAATTCATGATGCATTCCTTGTGTCACATCACATAAATGGAACTCTGGGGACAATTCAGAGATGCTTATTATTTATTGATTGATTTATGTAAAGTATTTCTGTATCGCCTCCCAACTCACAAGGGCTCCAGTTGCAATAAACAAAAACCAGTTAAAACAATGTCAAGATAAAAACATTTTTAAAACACCTTAAATACTCCTTTAAAATTCTTAAAAGCCATCTATAAAAATCCTAGGATCCAGTTTTAAAATATTTGAAAAATGGAAGCTTAACCCATTAACAAATAAGCCACCTTACCTCTTCCAGCTTGAATTCAGGATCTGGGATGCCCCTGGATGTTATCATGCCTAGGTCGCTGCTTATCTAGCTGGATGCTGCTACCTGGATGTCACTTCTGACTTCAAAAATTGGCTGACTGAGAGGGGCATTGATCCAGGATGCATCCGGGCAGCAGCATCCTGGCTAGATAGGCAGTGGTTTAGGTATGATAACATCCATGGGCATCCCGGATCCTGAATTTAAGGCAGAAGACGTAAACTGGATTATTTGTTCATGAGATAAGCTCCATGGTTTGCAAAAGTCCTAAATATGTTTAAGCAGAACTGAATCTCACTTATTTTTGGACAGAATTGTAGTGGAGGCAGGACTCGAAGGGGGTCAAAGAGTGCCAGGATTGAAGAAAAAAATGACAAGGATTGTGATGCCACTTGCCACCACAAAGACTAGGCATCCCCTGTTGCCTCTGAGTTTGGCAGCAGTCTTCATAGTTGTGGGGTGAGGGTAGGGGCAGGGGGATTTTTCTAGCAATGATGTATTTTTGTGTGCTATTCCTATTATGTTACAAGGTGTTTCAGTGGCTAGGTACTGAATGAACACCTAGGGGTGGCCATGTTGGCCATACAGCAAATCCAATAACATCCAAACAATTGCCCGTTTTAAACGGGCGCTATGAGGCACCCCCGTCATGTGCGAGGGGCAGTGCTTTCAAATGCCCCTCACCCCTCGCACGTGACAGGGGCGTAAAAATGGCGGCACCCTATATACATGGGCGCCACCATTTTGACGTGACAGATGCCTAGCGTCCGCACATCTCGGCGCCTTCATGACACCACAAGTGTGCCATTGGGCACACTTTGTCTGCTGCAGCTCCCTCATGCAAAAAAAGAGGGCGACAGGAGACCACCCTTTTGGGCGGTCTGTATCCCACCAATGATACTTTTCTTGGGCCAACCAAAATGTACAATTACACACTGTAAGCTTTCGAAGTCATACTGGCTTTTTCATCAGGCAAACAGGAGAAAGAAAGGCCTATGGCTAACATCTTCAATGATACCAAGAAAGGTATCATTGTTTGGATAGCATAGGTCTTGAACGATTAGCTTTACCAAATATCTACTCTTGATAGAGATAAAAACTGCTAGAACTGGCTTGCTGTCTTTGAGGGTGAATGGATTTCTAGAGTGGAAAAAAAATCTCTATTTCTTTCCCTATGACAGCTGTCACACAGCCTGCAGTTCAAAATTTCCTATTATACCACCAATAAATATGTTTAGGACAGCAATCTTCAGCACATGTAAGTCCTACCAGCTTACAGTGGGCTTTCATTTCCTTCCTCACTACAAAGTAACTTGACACCTTGTCCAGGCAATGATTGGCTCCTGGGCCACACCTAATAGTACACCCTTCAATTGTCCCAATTTGTCAAGAACCATCTCCTGTTGTCACCCATTTTTTCAGCTGCTTTTAAAAGATCCCAGTATCTCTTCCCTTCTCTCACATTACTCCTTTTTGGCCAGTTTACTTCAGCTTCTGCAAGCCAAGTTCAAGTATAAGACTGCATGCAAAATTTATGCAGTTTGACACCGCTCTAACTGCCATGGCTCCATGCTATTAAATTCTGGGATTTGTAGTTTTGTGAGATATTTATTCTTTCCAGTTAGAGAGCCCTGGAGCCACAAGAAACTACTGTCATAGTGTGGCAACAGCCTCAATTACCTCAACTAGAGAAGAGGGGAGAAGGAGGCAGAAACCTGTCCTTCCCAGTAGGCTCAGGCAAAAAGCAAGCCACCCCAGCCTTGCTTAGCATATCTGCTTTTCCTCATAAATAACTGTTGCCATCTTGACCTCATTCTGACGTTGCTTGGCCATGTATGTCCCACTTTTTGTCTGTGAAAAGTTGGAAAATATGTCCTAACAGTTGGGCAACTGGAAGAAAGGAACAGCTGTTGCTTTTTGTAGTGAGTGAAGCCTCTGCAACAGGCAGATGGATTCTTCAGACTTTACAGACACAGTGGGCAAACCTTTACGTTCATCCAGTGGCACTAAAAGGCTAATTGTGAGTTTAGAAGGTCCTGCTAGATAGTTTCACTTTAGCAATTCAATTTTGTAATTCAAGGCCGGGGGTAAATCAACAGGTGTGACCAAACCAGCAGAATAAACTTTCCATTAAACAACTTGTTTGTACAGTTCTCATATCCTTAGGAGGGGAAATGGGTTTCATCTGTACAATTCAATTTCCTTTGTCTGCCTTATATTTATTATTGTTGTGTGCCTCCAACTTATGATGACCCTAAGTCAAACTTAACATGGGTTTTTTGGAGGCTATGTGTGTGTGACTTGCCTAAGGTCGGCTAGTGGGTATCAATGGCTGAGAGGGATTCCAACCCTGTTTTCCAGAGTCATAGTCCAATGTTCAAACCGTAATGACATGCTGCCTCTATATAACCTCTGGGATCCATCTTCTAGTTGTCTTGAGTTGTCCAGAGGATGTGGAATGAAGCTCAACCCTTCCCAAATTTCCAACTATTATGCTGGATATTGTTGGGGGGGGAGGGAATCCTTCTCACAGATATCTTAAGCATCACTGCTCTAGTCTACACTGGACATCCAGGATACTGGATTTGCACTAATGTACATCCAGTATTGTTATTCTAAAATAATGAGTACACTTTGTCATGATAACATTTCACATGGTAAAAATGGCAAACAAATAATTTGTAGGCCCTGTGGCTAAACTTTACCAGTAGATATAATTATGCAGATTTTTTTCGATGATTTGAATAGCACTGCTACTCCTTGGGTGGGGATGGGGGGGATCTCATTTGCTGAAGCTTTTTCACTTACAATTACCTGTGTGACACAGAACAGTTTTTCAAACATGGAAACGTTGTTAAACATTTCTCAGTGACAGAAAGCAGCATTACTCTCTAATGCATCATCATAATAAAAGAGTACAAAACAAAGCAAGTCGTTTGTTTTATATACCTTGTGTCAGCCCGTATAGCACAGTGACAAAAGACTCTGGCATTTTGGTGGGGGGTGGCAGAAATACTTTGGATCTCTTTTATATATTCCTATCCATTTTGCCTGAATACGAAGAATAATCTTGCTGATAATAGAGAGGCAGTGAACACCGAACCATTAAATTGACAGTGTGATTTATCCCACTTCACACTGCTTTTATAAGCAGAACATATCAGCCTTGCAAGCCTTTCTTCCGCTTCAAAGAATGGTAAGGAATATACCTCTTACCATTACTTATATTGATAAAACACAGCTCACATTTCTCATTCTCCTAACCCTGATTCTCTTATCGCAGTTGAGATGCAATTGGGATTTGAATGTCTCAGAAAATGATGGCAGTAATTCCATGTGCTGAAACATCAAAGTTCCCTTAGTCATATGGAAAAAGGAAGTGTCAGTCTGATTTTTAACTTTGAATGGAGAGTTCAGTTGAGAAAATTCACAATTCACTCACAATTTCTCAAATTATTCTGGAGAGTGGGGTTAGGAACACCCTTTAATAAAGTCTGCACACCTCACACACATTTATATTATATTATATTATAGTCAGCCCACACCATATGTGGGTTTCCCTTACACAGCTTTCATCTTACGCTGAAGCTGTGGTACAATTAAATGAATACTATGCATGCCTGTGGCACACACACCATGGTGTGCCGCGCCACACCATCTGCATGTGCCCCATTGTTTTCAATGGGGCATGAGCATAGGCCGTTTTCCCATTACACCGGGGGGGGGGGGGGGGTCCGGAACAGATCCTCCATGTAAGGGGAGAGCTGACTGTATATTATAGTTTTTCCATCCCATGTTTCCTTCAATAAGCTATGTATGTGACTGTCTTCCTCTTTTTCCTTATTTTAGCCCCAGAACAATATTGTGGTACAGATCAAGTTAAGGGGGGGGGGGGGGGAGAAAGAACGTACCCCAAGGCACACCTATGAGTTTCATAGCTGAGATCCAGATGTTGACCCTGTTCTTCCCAAATCCCCAGTCCAAAACTCTTTTATCTAACCATTAGATCACAGTGACTCTATAAATTTTAACAAAGTCATGCCCAATTTAGCTGAAACTAAATGGAACATCACAGAAAGCAAGGAGCAAGTAGACATCCATTGCTTCTCCATCCACTAGCACTTTGGACTGGCATGATTATCTCCATGCAGCATCTTTACTTTTCTCCTCAGTTACAAGAAGAATGCCAGAAGCATTTTATCTGGGAGAAAAGCAACAAAGGCTTGGAGAGAGAGGCCATTGAATGGTAAGCAGTAAATGTATGAAGTATACACTGGAGAGGCAGCAATGTTTTTGAAGGAAGCAGCTAGTAATTTTAGCAATTTTGTTCTTGATGCAGATGATGTTTATGAAAACTGTGTACTTTTATTACAGTAATGATTACTTTGATTATTGATTATTGATTATTTATAATCAGTATTTGATTATAAAATTTGGGGGGAGTAATTCTGAATAATACAGATATTATTACTATTATTGGCACAGAAAACAGCATTTTCTGTGTATGAAACAGCCTTTTCTGCACAAAGAATGTTGTCTTGTGTCAGGAGGAAATGTGTTGTGTAGATCTTCATCAGTCCAGAATTCTCCTAGTTGTAGTTTTCCAACACTCCAGAAAAAACAGTTTTCAAATATTATTTGTTGGGTAAGAAGTAGATTCCAGGAGTGTTAGCCCCATTTCTGAGAAAGGAGGAGACTAGCTCAATTAAGATTCAGCCTCCTTTAGCAGAGTAAGCAAGTGGAAAGCGCTGAATCTCTCAGTTCTCTCTCAGACAAGTTTTAGCAAAGTAAGGTAAGCAGGCACTATACATGTTTCATAGCTAAAAACTCTACTAATTATATTTAAAAGTATATATATATATATATATATATATATATATATATACCTAAGCCCTGACCAACTATAAGAAAGTTCCAAGAAGTGAGTGTGATTCTGCTTCTCCCACCCCATCAACCCCGACCGTGATTGCAGCCACCAATAGCTGGCTGCTGTGAAAGTTAGCACAGTTAGCACACAACAGTTGGCTTTGAGAGGCAGCTGGCAGCCATGATCACACTCCTCCACCCTCCTGAAGCACAGGACTGCTGTATGACAATTCACACAGCAACTCTGTACAAGTGATCATGATAGCTATTGCAGTCATCAACCATCTCCCAAAGCTGGCTGCTGTGTGGATGTGTGACCAGCAGACAGCTTCAGGAAACTGTTGATGGCTACAATCACTGTGAGAGGGAGTGGAACAGAATCATATTCACTCGCACCACATGACTGCCAGAGAAGAAGAGTTGCAATGGAAGGAGCCTATCACATGAAGACAATAAGGAAATAGCAGCAAGACTGAGAGCCTATTGACAGGTTTTGCTTGTCAATGAAAAAGTGCATTCCAGTAACAAATGGAATGCAAAGTGGTGGTGGCAGAATGGACATGACATTTTGCATTAAGTACTGGCCAAAGATGCTTTCATCCTGTTAAATTTTTGCTTTTTAGCCAAGTGTGATAAAATCCTATGTGTCTTTCTGCTGATTGCCATAATTTTGGTGGTGATCATGGTGACAGGGGAAGGGAAAGATGGATGCTCCATGTTCTTTTGACCATTTGCCATTCTACTTTGCTCCTACATGTCGCTTGGCCACTAATTTAGTATTCTCTGCTATGTGTTTCTGCCTGGAGATTGAAGAACTCTTGACCTTCCTAAGCTGGTGTTTGCTTTTTATGGTTCTTAGATTCTTTTAGTAGAATTCCAGTAGTAGCAGAGTTGTTCAAAGAGTCCCTTCAATAAAGAGCATACAAGCACAACTGAGGAGAATTAAATGCATGGCTTCATCTCCAGATTTTTATACGTGGATGTCTTTCTTTTTTTGTATTTTTCAACCTGTTTGCAAAATGAACTTGTTAGGGCCATGTCAGAGAGCTTCCCTATGTTTGACCTCTGGCTTGCCTTCTAGTATTTGCTACAGAAGCAGAAAAGGCAGTTCTGGGGAAAAAATGGCTATTTTGGGGGGGGCAGTTTAATAATAAGGTGAATGCAGAAGGCCAGGGGTGTCACTAGGACTCTAGAGGATGCAGGACGCACCGGGTGACACCTCTGAGGTGAATGTCACCTGGTGCTCTGGTGCCAAGAGATGGCTTCCACATCAGGTGGTTTTGTTAGCCAGGTGGGAAAGTGAGTCTCCTCCCTTTTCCACCTAACCAGCAGCTCCGCCAGAACTGGAAAGGCTGTGGGATGGCAGGAGCTGCCCACTCTCACCAGCAGATGCTTGTCTGTTGAAGAGAGGAGTGTGTGTGTGTGTGTGTATATATATATGATCTGTACTAGGTGTCAAATATAGTAGGTAAGCCACTGTGAAAAGTCTTCCTCCAGCCCCAAAGTAAATTGAAACAAACTTCTTGGTTCTTTGGTCTTGAAAGCATTTGAACGTGAAAGAGAGATTCTTCTATTTTTATTTTGCAAGAATAGGTGAGGATTTGATTACAGCTGTTTTTTGATATAAATTTATTAACATTCATGAGTTTATTTTTACAGTGGAAAGAACTTGAGATTAAAATCATGTGAATGTGGAGGATAGCAAAACTGACAGATCCTCCTATCTAAGTGGAGGATTCAAGTGCTTTATCCTCAAAAGTCTGGGTTTGGATTCCTGTGTATTTAGTCATGGTCTTACTAAATGTTGCATCTCTTTCTTTTTTCTGGGAAGTTTATTTATTTATTTATTTATTTATTTATTTATATGAAGTTCCTCATGATATAGCAAGCAATTACAGCAAAGTCTTTTCCGTGCTATTGTTGAAGCATTTGCCAAAATGAAAAGAATTGGAGGTGTCAAAAATTCAAAGGCCGGACAAAGTGAGACTGATAGGACATCTAATCCTCAATTTCATGCAGTCAGTCTCTGGCAAGGCAAAAAACTATTGCAGATTCCACAGGAATAACATGATGAGATCTAGAACTAGCTGCCATCTGAATGGTGAAGTCAAACTACATGTGATAGGCAAATGTGTGTGGCTGTGATCACTGACCCCTTTCCTTCTTTTACAGATAAATAACCTGTGTGTGTGTGTGTGTGTGTGTGTGTGTGTGTGTGTGTGTGTTTGCTGCAGTGGAAGATCACCAGAGGAAGGGCTTTTTAACCCTTTAAAGACCAGTATTTCCCCACTTCCTCTGGCTGCTATATCCACCGTTCCTTCTCTCATGGCTCCTTCTTCCTTACCTTGAATAGATGGTATGGATGGTAAGAAGAGAGAAATCAATCTTTATAGCATATCTCTTGACAATAGCTATTTTTCCTGCCCAGCCAATATCAGCAGTACTGACACTTAATCCTGCATTCCCACCTTCCTACAATGAGCTCACAATCATTGTTTCCGTATCACAACCACCAAGTGACATAGGTAAAAAAAATTGTGGCAGACTATTTTCTATTATTGTGTCTCATTCCATATTTTCTGACAATTCCCAGCAACACCTGCAACGTTTTATTCTCACCATCAAGTGGATTCTTTAACATTCCAAGACATACTGGAACAAAAAAGTGTTATTCTCCTTTCTCTCTTTGAAATTTTGTATACTGTAGTTTTGTGGAAATGGAACTTCTACATTATAGAAAATCAGCTCTGGGAGGAAATAATAATAATTTTTAAAAGGAAGGGTGGGTTTAGCTTTCAGATTACTTCAGCAAATCAGAGCATGAATTTAAAACAAAACAAAACAAAAAAACTTTTGTAAGAACCCTAGTACAGATCCAAGAAACTGTTACAAACAGTCCTTCAAAAGCATAGAACAAATGGCTGCAAACACAATAACAACCAGTAAAACCTTGCAAATCCCAAGGAGCTATATGCTTCTTTAGACCAGTTTGGTAGATCCCCCATCTCAAATATTAAGAAATCGGAGAGGGGGCGATTTAAGGTGACACTTGTGATCCATTGACAAATACAGCTGTTTCAGAAGCCATTGCAAAATAGGTTATTGCAGAATTAATTAACATAGGTAAGGAGCCCTGATCAGGGGTGCATCTACACTGCAGAAATCCTGAAATTTGTAGTTTTGTGAGGCAACAGCACTCTTTGCCAGGGAAAGCTAAAGGCCTTGTAAAACTACAAATCCCAGGATTACATAGGTGGAGCTACAGTATTTAAAGTTGTATCAAACTGCATTTTTTCTACAGATGCACCCTGTGACAGGAACAAATAAATCTCCCCCCGCCACACATCCAAGACTGCTGTGTGGGATTTCAAGTCACCTGTTGTGTTTTCTTAGGCAAGGATTACTCAGAAGTGGTGCTGACAGTTGCTTCCTCTGAAATATAGGTCAGGGGGTTAAATCCTCAACAAGATGGAGTCATTTTTCTAGGGACCATCAGTCCACTGCTTTGTCTTGGCTATTGTGCCTTGGGAGGAAAGCTTAGCTCTGTCAGGGGTAACTGAGATAAATGATAATGGGGGTGGGGGGATGCTGATGTTGGAAGGGAAGAAATCAAAGCCTTGCCTGCACTGGCCAGGCTACTTTGGGTCAGTGCTGAATATCCTGGCCCTACCTCTGTTTCTGCACCATGGTGGCTGTCTACATGGGTGTCCCTCTAGACCACCCAGTCCATCCAGCACTTGCACAGGTTGCTCACTTCTAAGGTCAGAACAAGCTGCCCAGTGATGATCACATGCTGGGTGCCTCATTCTGACCTCAGAATGAGTGATCTACCTGTGCAGACAGCTGCCACAGAGTGGGAACCAAGGGCTCCAGATCTTCTTGGAAGATGCAGAGCAACAACGTAGGTGTGTTACAGACCGCCACTTCGCGGTGGTCTGCTGGCACTGCTGTTTGCTCCGCGAGGGAGCCGCAGCAGCCAAACTGCGCAACTCCTGCGTGGAGCAAAAAAGCAGCTCCAAAATGGAGCTTCTTCCTGCGGCGCAGTTATGACGCCACGAGGCGCCAATGGCGCACTCGCGATGTCATAAGCGCCGCGTGACGTGCAGACGCACAGCATCTGCTACGTCAATATGGCGGCGGCTGTGTGGAATGGCCGCCGCCATATTGTACGTATTCACTACGTACTAGAGTTAGGGGGGTGCGGAAGCACCACCCCTTCCTAACCCGAATACACAGTGAATATGTACTTTATGGCAGTTTGTAACCCGCCCTAGTTTTTAAAAATGGTGTTAAGTCTATTATACTGCAGTTATGGTGAGGAAATATGGCAGATGTCACCTGCCTACACCAGAACCTGGGGTTTTGCCATGTATACTCTGAATAAGATGACACCAGAATGGCAGGGGGCAGAGATGGGCCTTTTGGCTCATGCAGATAAGGTAAGCCCCTGAATCGTCTGCCATATTACAATATCTGAGAACTATTCATTTTCATTATAGAATGGCCAATTAGGAATTTAAATTGGATTTTAATTTGAGGCCAACCCCAATCCCTGTGTCCTTAAATACTTCCAGGGTCCCTGAATCTAGCATACAAGAAAGAGCCATCACAGTAATAATGCTAAGCATGATAGTGTCCCACCAGGACGCTCATAGAGAAACTCGTGCATGCTGTTCTGGATGGCCCTTAGATCGTCTGGAAAGGAATTTGAGGGGATCCAGGCTGATGCAGGGACAAAGATGGGAAGAAGTAGATTAGCTGCAGAAGCTGCTTTCTGCTCACACATGAAACCCATGTTTGAGTGTTGGGTATTATGGCTGTGTTCTGCTGGGTATTTTCACACTAGATACTTTGTTTTATGATAGTATTATTTTAGATAATCGCTGTAAGTGCCTTTCCAAAGGCAAGAAAGAGACTACAGTATTTATTATCTCAATTGGTCTTCTTCCAAACGATTATCTACCAATGGAGAAAAAAATTGGACCAGGAGGGTTTTTTTGTGGCAGCTTAATAAAGTCATTGATCTGCTAACCAGAGAACTGAAATAGTGTGTCTTCTAGTAATATTTCTGCTGGTAAAACTCTATGAGACTTTTTTTTTGTTAAAGCATGTGGAAAAATTATTTCTTCTAAGAAATTCCTCACCCATATACTGTATGAAGTATAATGTCCTCTCTTCACAAGTGCACCAGAGAGAAGAACATTCTCTATTAAATTGTCCAGTCCTACCTAGTCTTTTTAGCTGTGGTTGTATAGCTTGCATCCTATTGGCTGGTTGTCTTCTAGAATTGGCTCAGTACTCAATAAAGCTTCCTATACAAGACAGTTAGAAAGCATTTGGGAAGCTGAACAGTTGGAATAGCTTGTATAAAATGTAAGATTAACATCTGATTCTTTGCTACATTATTCATTGATTTTTAAATTATCATTTTCTCCAGGCAGGGAATGTGTTGTTGCATTCGGATAGCTGGCGACAAGTAGTAGCTAATGTGATATAGCATGTCTGAAAGAGTAAGGGGAAAATCAATTAAAGTGCCTACCTGCTGCTTTCACTTTTTGTAGCAAAAAATCAAATGTGACCTAATATTTCGGGTGTGAAAATAGAGAACCAAACTGCAAGTGGTCATGTTATCTGTGTAATGCAGCTACATACTACCTTTCTTTTAAAAACTCCTTGAGGTACTATAGAACCAATTCTTTGCTTTGACAGGGAGGAATTTCTTTCACAAGCTATGCCTCAATCAGGGTAAATCCAGACAAATCTCAAATAACAATTGGCAAAAAGTGAAATGTTAGATCTGCAATAAGGAATGCTGAATCTAAACAAGACTAATTTCAAAGAGATATTTAAAATCATGTTCTAGTGGGGAGGGGTATACAAAAAATGTAGATCTAGATTACAAATGGCCAGTCTTTCGTCATTAGAGCTCTTTATACATACTCTCACACTTTTTGTAATTTTTGGTGACATCTTATACTATTCATTTTGTGTGGTTCTCTTCAACTCTATGGGAATTCCAGTGTATTGTGGGATATTAAAATGTCCCCTGTTTAAAGGAGTTTGTGTGCGTACAGAGTCAGATGTATTTCATCCAAACACCCAGAGTCAGAAAAGACAAACAGAGTAACAATAAAAGGAAATTACAAACCAATATCTTACAACAGGGATGGGGAAAGTGCAGAACATTTATTATTTATTATTTATTTATTTCAAGGATTTATATCCCCCTTTCTCCCACAATGGGATTCATGGGCAGCACCCAGCCTCAAGGATCACCATATGGATTGGTGCAACCATGGATCCCACACACAATTCACCCCTAAGTTAGAGAAACATTTCTAGCAGAAGTTGCATTTTTCCATTCCTGGATGCCTCCTAGTTACAAAACTAAAAAAAGAAAATTAAACCAGAATGAAAATCTCACTCACTTTTTGCTGCTGCTGCTGCTTTTCTGTGTCAGACCCAGAAGTAAGACATTACACCCCACACCACTGGCTGATGTTGGGGTCAGTGCTGTGGCTTCCCAGCAGCCCATTCAGTCTGGTGTGGCTGCTAGGTGATGCCATTTCTCACTCACCCAGTAGTCACACCAGTCCCATCAGTGATGACTGTGGGGACACCCCAGGGATGCGTGTTGGGACACCTAGCACAGTCTACACCTCCGTAATGATGTCCCTAAGTGGAGTTACAATATCTATCTTTAGCCCATTCTGACCAACCTGAGAGCAAAGGACAAGACAGCACCCCTTCCCCATTCTGGAAGCTGAATGGACTGGCAGCAGAAGTGTACTTCAGCAATGTCAATAGGAGAAGGCCCTCAGCCAGCACACTTGAAGGCAGTTTGCAGGATCAGCATGGTTTATGATGCACAGTGGTTCTCAACTTCTGGTATTTCATCTGTTGGGAGGTCAACATTACCCACAGAGAGAGAGAGAGAGAGAGAACTTCCAGAAGCCCCAGCAACCAGGACCAATGATTCAACTTATGGAAGTTAATGTTTAAACCATCAAGAGTGCCAAAGGTTGAGAACTAATGACTAAATACACAACTCCAAGAAAGTGGACTGGCCAGGGATCTTAGGATAAACAAATGGTGTGCTACCACTACCATCCTCCAGCATCTGCCATTTAAGGCAAATCCCTCACTTTGCTGAATAATGGGGCCAGCTCTGCTGGAATGTATCAGGCGAGGGAAGGCTAATGTTGAGTATTGTTTTGATATGTTTGTGCATTTGTGTGTGTGTTGTTGTTTTTTAAGTTCCATGATGTGCAAAATGGAGAGCACAGAGGTAATCAAAGCTGTGAATTCATTTCAGCTCTGTCATGTCATTTCCAAGGAAAGAAAAGAGTTGTTGACAGTGCTTTGGAAATTAGGATTAAGCCACCAGTACTTTAACTACAAGCCAGTCAAGCAGGCAATGCAATGATGAAATGTGAGAAGACAGCCTTTTCTGAGGCAGACTGCCTCTCTGTGTCACAAAGGCTCCTCAGTGGGACTCTATTAACATGATCGATTAATATTTCTAAGGGCTGATCTCCCCATCTTCTCCTCTACAGCGTCTTCCATTATGAATATTATGCAACCTTGATATGTTGATACATTCTTCCAAACCAAAGGCTACATTTTTATTAGCACAACCTGGTAAATACCAAGAGAGAGATTGAAAAATCTTTCCACCACCACCACCCCGGTGCTGTGCAAGAGAGCATATATATCCTCTAAATGATTATCTCACACTCTTTGTTGTTATATTAATTTGCTATGTGCCCTGAAATGTCCCATAACAATATAATACAATTAAAATAGCATTCTTGTGTCATACCTATGAATATCTAATTATCCTGCTGCTTAGGGGATCATTCAGTTTGGTTACATGACTCATTATGTTCTGCTCTCTAAGTACCGAGTCCCTTGTTACATTGTAATAACATGGGGTGACTGCAAAATGGCACAAGTGTAATTCCACTCAAACCTGGTAACAGACACTGGTGTATACTTCTCACCCTTATTGTATACTGGGTGACAGCTGTTCTCCAGGTCAGTCCAGACAAGGGGTCTTTTCCAGGTCAGGCTTGATATCCAAGAGCCCAGATGTAGGATCTCTGGCACAAAAAGCATGGGCTCCATTACCAAGTGGTGGAAATTCCCATCTAGGAAGGAGGCTTGGGGTGAAACAGGGACAGTCAAGACTGGGAGATAATGATGTCAAATTTTTATGCCTCTTACTTCCCTTCTCCCCATTCTATTTCCTTTTAGGACATTACTACTCACAACTTTTAAACTGTGGTTACAACGGGAAAAAAGTTTGGCTTTGGCAATACTTATTGTACAACAATGCCTCTGACCCATAGCTGCTGTGTTCCCCAAGTGTTGTTAGGGCATCCCTTTTCATTGATGGGGAAATCTGTCAGTGGTCTCCCAATCATTCTAGTAGTCCACAGGTGTGAAGCATCCCTGCTGGCCCAGCTGTGATATTGGCAATCATGTGGTGTCAGTGTCTCCTCTTTTGCCCCATCCCCATTGCCCCTCGCTATTCCTAAGCAGGCCAGTTGCCTTTCCCTCCCTATATCTTTTCCATTAAAAAAACATTTAAAAAAAAACCTGAACATGCATAGCAAAGCTCCAGAACTGCATGAACAAGTGAAAATAAAAGTGAATTAAAATAAAATAACAAAAAGCCATGCTGGATAGCAGCAGATCTAATGCAATAATCGCCAAGAGACTACTACATAGCCTCCAACTCTTTCACTTTGGCAGGGACAGTACTCATTAATCCTTTGTCATTCCACTTTGTGAATTATTTTTTAAAATGTCCCAGTTTCTTTCTTCTCCTCTTTCCATATTCCTCCTTTGTTCACGATTTACTCCCATTTCTGCAAACTGAGTTCAAAGTGCAAAGATTGTTAGCATTCAATTAGCTTGGCAAAGGAGACAAGAGAGGAGAAGAGGGTTGAAATCATGTCCTTCCCAGACTGCTGCAGCCTCTGCTAGTTTCTGTGTTCTTCCTAATTAATTACATTTGTTATCTCCACGACATTCTGCAGTTGCTTGGCCACACATGTCCCAGTTTGCACCTGGGAAATGTTGGAAAGTATGTTACTGGCAAAGCATGGAGGGAAAAGAGACAAAAGCAGCTGTCTAAGGAGACACAGGTAGAAAAGAACCAACTGGCTGAGAAAATCTGCTGAAGAGGTAAGTCTGTCCCAAGAATGGCACTCACCCACCCATCACGCACAAACACATACACACACATCAAAATCAAGGTGCATAGCACCCAAAGCCAGGCAAGGCACTCTGGACCATGAAGCAGAAAATGTCTTCCCATCCCTGGCAGTAAAAAAGAAAATGCTGATTGTAACAAATTAAAATATTGACAATTTGGCAGTGCTTTCTTCCTAATGGTAGGGCTGGCTCTGTAGAGAGGCATAAATGCCACAGAGAGAAGTGAGAGACTAAGGGAGCACTGTAGAATGCATAAATACACATGCAGAGTAGGAAGAAAAGAGGTGGCTACCGAGGCCTCAAGAAGATTCTTCCCCATGCCCAGTTTTTTCTTCTGTTTTCACTAGAAAAGGAGACTATACTTGTCTTTTCTTGTGTCTCAACCCCCCCCTCCTTTTCACAGGGCATTAGTCCAAGATGAGAATTAATCTGTCCTCTTCAAGGCAGAAATTGTCTGGCAGTGCCTGTTTGCAATGTTCAAAATGGATCTTGCATGTGATAGATTTGTGCAGGCAATGTGTTGGACATCTTACCACCCTGCAGTGTGCCCTTTCTAATCTGATGTGGGATCTTGCTGTGACATCTAATCCCACATCTAATTCTATCATCTATCCACAGAAAGGTCCTGCAGGCACATGGCATCAACTCATATGAAATGCAAATATGAAGAAGAAAATTGAAGTTTTAAACCCAGTGGCAGGGAGAGTTTGCAGTTGCTGTTTAAGGAAGCCAACCCTTAGCTGCAACACATCATGAAACAAAGAACTAGTAACACCAGTGTGAAAAATAAGACAAAATCACTTATCACTTGAATGCCCTCCTAGGTCAGAATTCAGTGGAGGAGAGAAGCAAGCTAACCATATTTAAATCACACCTAGGCAGTCCACAAACACTTTTTTACTGTGAAGTCGAAGGCTTTCATGGCCAGCATCCATAGTTTTTTGTGGGGTTTTTTGGGCTATGTGGCCATGTTCTAGAAGAGTTTATTCCTGACGTTTCACCAGATGCCAACCACAGATGCTGGCAAAACGTCAGAAATAAACTCTTCTAGAACATGGCCACCTGGCCCGAAAAAACCACAAAAAGCTACTGTTTTTACTGTTCATTGGAAAAACTGAAATATCAAAGTGATTAGGCAAATTAAAATGTGTGTGTAAATCACATATGTTAGTTGTCATAAGATCTGAAATTCTGAAAACTGTTACATACGACATTTCAACCAGCAGGAGTGGTTTCAAGTAAGAGGGAAGAAAGAGAGAAAAGAAACTTTTCCACTATCCCTCCAGTGATTCCCAAACTTTGGCTTTTCAGGTGTTTTGGACTTGGGCTTCCAGAATATCAAACCATTAACCAAGATGGCTCAGGCTTCAAGGAGCTGAAATCCAAAACACCTGGAGGTTCAAAATTTGGGAATCACTGCCCTAGGCAAGTAGTTAGCCATTGAATGCTAGACTAGATAGGCATTTGGTCTGGTGCAGCCTGCTTCTGAGAAACACTCTGGTTACATGGGGCCCCCGCTTGTAATAATAATAACACTTCCTTTTTATAGTGCAGATTAGACCCTCAGGATGTTCAAAACACATTCCCTGCAGAATCATAGATCACATGAAGAGGGCTGAAGATTTGGTTCCTTTTCCAGCCCTGTGGGGATTGGCAGTGCTGATGCGGGAAGAAGCTTTTATGTGGAAATCACTTCAGTCAGACATTACTGGACAGTGAAAGAGGAGACACACTCCTGCTGGTAATGTACGCAAGCAATCTGAGAAAATATATGTGAAGTGCTTTGAACACTTTCTAACCAACAATACTGGTAGACCGCAAGGCAAGGCAATGCTGACACATGAAGCAAGCGCATTGTACAATGTGCTCACATCATCCATTTCTTTCATGTTACCAGACCAGCAGGAGAGAGTCATGACACCACAGGCGTTCCTACACCTCTGCTGGCAATGCACAAATAAGTGGCTCTTACAGACAAAGGGAAGTACTTCATCACACAACACTAATTTAATTTATGGGATTTGCTGTCACAAAACATAACAGGCTGCTATGAGATGCAAGGCCAGATTAAGACTGGCTGAGGCCTCATAATATTACTAACACACACACTTACTCACAGATTTTTTTTTAAAATGTCTGTTTATTGAGAGATCATCCCACATCTTAAACCCTACCCCATATCTAATTTAGGTTGGGTGTAAATCCATCATTGACAAGCTGGTTTTAAAAGGGGATTAGACTAATGGACTGAGACTATCAAAACCTCCAGGTTCATGGATATGAACTTTACCATGAACTTTGAAGGAGGGCAGACAGTGGGAAAGGGCCTTCATGCCTTGCTTGTGGCATCTTATGGGCCTCTGTACAGGAAAGAGATGCTGAATTAAAGTAGCAATCTAACAGAATTTGTGCTTTCACATTTTTACAACAACCTTGTAAAAGCACAAGCAACATCAGACATTAGGAAAGTTATTAATGAAGAAGAACACACAAGCAATGAGAAGCTGCAGCAGTTTGCTTTTGCCTGAGCCTAGTGGGAAGGATAGGATTCTACCTTTCCTCTCTTTTCCTCTCCTCTCTTCTACCCTACCAACTCCCAAATGAATTTAGCATTAACTATTTTTGCATTTTGCAGTGTAGCGTAGTGGTTTGAGTACTGAACCACAACTCTGGAGACCAGGGTTCAGTTCCCCACTCGGCCATGAGACTCACTGGCTGACCTTAGGCAAGTCATACATTCTGTTTCAGGGGAAGGCAATGTCAAACCTCCTCTGAACAAATCTTGCCAAGAAAACTGCATGATAGGTTTGTCTTAGGGTCACCGTAAGTCAGAAATTAATTGAACAACAACTCTTCAGTTTGGAGTAGATGAAAAAAGCTGAGGACAGAGGAGAAAAGCAGGAGTAGGAGAGAAAAAGTAGCCAAAAAAGTGAAATGACAGAGGATTAATTGAGACTATCTCTGCCAAATTATGACAGCTGGAGGGTTGGCTTTATCATCTTTGTATCACAAATCTAAGGTCAATTCTGATGAACAAGGCCAGACATACCATTAAGGAGAATGAAACATCACAAAGGGGTAACAAATGATTAATTTTTAATTTGTTATTAATGGGTTTTTATTGCCAGCAATTAGGATAGTACCCATGACATCTTCTGCCCTTGATATAGGCTGGCTTCATGTACCACCCACCTTGACTTGGGTAAGGGGGCAGGGGGGGATAACATTATTTGTAGTTCTGCAAGCAGCAAAATGACTTCACCCAACCCTTCTTGGAGTTGAGGAAGCTTACACCTCTCTTCCCTGCACTAGTGCTGATCTTACTACCATTTGCCCTTGTAACAGATGATTAAGGGGGGGGGGGGAGTCTGAGAGGTAAACCTTAAGACAGCAGAGCTGTAAGATAGCAGCCTCTCAGAATCGCTGCCAAGAACTGCTTCCTTTTGTTGTCCAACTGCCCAATTGCCTGGTGTCATTTCTTCTTCAATCTGCAAGTTATTTCAGTTCGTGGCCCTAAATACTTCCTCTTCCCTTGACACAAATGACCTACCAAGGGCTGCTGCTTCAAAAATAATAGGGATACCTTGACCTCCTTCACCCTTTTCCTCACCCTCTTGCATCTCCAAATGGTTGTCTTTTCTTTAAAAGCTCCAAGGCTTCTTAAATCTTGGTGTAATTCAGCATCAAAGTTCACATCCAGCTGTGCCAGCTATTACTTTCTTGCGCTCAGATCCAAATCTGTCACTGCATTTCCAACTTTTAACATTTTTCTCCCCTTTTTGAAAATTTCTTTGAAGTATAACTGCTTCTCTGTTCCCACCCCTAACCTGCTTTATTGAGTACTGAAAGCCTATTTGTCCTAAATCCTCAAAGAAGTCCTCCATTTCTTTATTATTTCAGAGATCTCCATCCTTTAGCATCAGAACTCTGAAGAGATACAGCTTAGGTTTCTTGAACCTTAAGAATCCTCGTGGTTCTCCTCAGTTTCCACCACCATATTCATCAAGGTTACTAACAGCTGTCATTTTATTGACAGCCTTTACCTTCAGTGCTTTCTGATCCTTCTTATAGTGTTACCATCATTATCATCATTATTTTAAATATAATATTTTCGTATTATGCACTTGACTTTCCACTATCTGACCATCATTCAATCTCCTTTGCTCTTACTTATACTCCACCTCCTTGCCATACTGTTCAAAGCCATTTTCGTGATCTCCAATCTGTTAACTCTAACCATCTTGGTCAGACCCTGGATTCATCTCTCTCTTCCCTAAATCTTGGGGATTCTGCTGATTCAGCAATGTCTTTATTTAACTCCACTCTTTCCTCGACTCTTGACTGCTTTGCCCCTGTCTCTGTCCGCACTTCTTCCTCTAGGACTAGGCCTCAGCCCTGGCTTACCCCCCTCATTAAGTTTCCCGGTCCTGCTCTAGGAGGGCTCCCGCACGAAATATCTTGGAGAAAGTCCCAAACAGTAGGCTGACTTTATCATTACAAATTGTTCTTTCCTCCTCTTCACGTGCCCTGTCTATAGCAAAACAAACTTACTACAAAATCATTGATCTCCGCCCCAATGAGGGTGCCTGCAGCGTCTGTTCTCCACCTTCAAACACTTTGCTTAAACCTCCCTCTCCTCCTGTCTCTTCATCATTCTCCCCCAATGACTTTGCTAATTACTCATCTCAACAAGTTACCCACCATTCGCTCTGAGATAGTCCCTCCCGATTCTCTTCTGCTCATAATCTTCTATCCCCCTTGCCTAAAAATTTTCTGTGTTTCCTCCTGCTTCTCTGGTGAACTCTCTACACTTCTGAACTCTTCCAAACCGCAACTTGTTCTCTTGATCCAATTCTACTCGTCTTCTAATTTCCATAGCTCCCTCTCTTTCGCCCTCCTTCATACTTCCAATTTCTCTCTCTCTAGAGGCTCCTTCCCTTCAGACTTCAAACATGCTCTCATTTCCCCAATTCTGAAAAAACCTTCTCTCGACCCCTCCTCTTTGTCTCTAGCTATCGTCCGATTTCTCTCTTCCTTTCTTTCTGGTTTTGTAATGGGTTGTTTATTTTTTGCTGTCTTGAGTTTTTGAAGCCCAACTCCCATTCTTGATCCCTTTCAGTCTAGTTTCCGCCCAAGGCATTCTACAGAGACAGCTTCACTAAGATCTCGAATGACCTTTACAGGCCAAGGCTAATGGCTTTTACTCTGTTCTCCTCCTTCTTGATTGTCTGCAGCCTTTGACACCATTGATCACTGTCTTCTAGTTGTATACTCTCTGACCTTGAGTTCTCAGGACTCTGTTCTCGACTGGTTTAGATTATTGTCTGGCAGATCTTTTGCATGGTCACAGTGGTCAGACTTCATCCTCCTCTGTTCCCTTATCGTTGAGTTCCCCAGGGCTCTGTTTCGGGTCCCCTTCTGTTTTTCCTCTACACACCGTCCTAGGTAAAATCTAGCTTCTTTTGTTTTTCCTACCATTTGTATGCCAATGACACCCGTTATCTTTCCACCCCTGACCTTTCTCCAAGGCTTGAACAGCAAGTTTTGTCTTGTCTCACAGCTGTCTCACAGCGGACTGCCGCATCGGCGTTTGAAGCTCACCATGTCCACAGATGGAGCTTCTTGTCTTTCTCCTAAGTCCCCCTTCATACTCCTTTTCTGTCTCGTGGACACATCTTCTCATTCAACCAGTCCTGCAAGCCCACAGTCTTGGTTTTATCTTGATTCTTCTCTGTTGTGTATCCCTCAGATCCAAACCACAGCCAAGGCTTGTAGAATCTTTTTATACAACATTGCAAAAATCTGACCATATCTCTCCGCCTCTACTGCCAGATTTTGGTCCTGCCCTAGTGATCTCACACAATTGATTATTGTAACATCCCCTGGGTGGGCTTCCTCTTTCTCACCTCCGTCCTTTAATTTCTGCCCAGCATTCAGCTGCACGTATTATCCACATCCGCCCACCTCTCTGACCACTCTCTCCTGTGTTGGCATCCCTTCACTGGCCTCCCCCTTCCTTTCCGCATTCAGTATAAGCTCCTGCTGTCGATGTTTTTAAGCCCTCCATGGACTGGCCCCTCCTTACTTATCAGACTTCTTTTCCCCTCCCACCAGGGCCCTCTGTTTGGTAGTCAAGGTCTGCTGTCCCAGCCCAGGATTTCCTCTGCCCCATCTCGGATTACCCCTTTTCACTCGCTCCCCCTCACTCCTGGAACCTTCTTCCCCGGCGGACGCAAGGGCCTCACTTCTTTAATCAGCTTCAAAACGGGAGTGAAGACCATCCTGTTCAGAGAACGCGTTCCCAGCATTGCATGATTGTCACTGCTATCTGATGTTCTTTTTTGTTGCCTGTTTTACTGAACCATTCTCCTTTATTGCTATGTATTTTATTTGTATATCTCTCATTTCTTAGATTGTTGCCATAGGCAGGTTGACTCTTTTATAGTTGTTTGTTTTTATGTACAGCGCGTGCAAATCTACAGCGCTTATAAAATATAATAATTCATAATAATAATAAATATAATAATATAATAATGTATTCCATTCATCTCCATGTTTAAAGATATGTCACTGAAGTTCAAGATAACTAACTGAGTCTGTCGTACTTTGGACATGTCATGAAACAAACCAACTCACTGGAAAAGATGGAATATTTGGCAAAGTAGATAGGCAATCAGTAAAAGAGGAAGATCGATGTGTTACCGGACAATTACCTGAACCAAAGAAACCATGACCCTATTTTTCAAGACTGAGCAGCCAGCTGAGGGCTGGGGTTCTTGGAGTCTTCTCATTCATAGGGTTGCCAATCGTTGAAGTTGACTTGGTGATAAATATGTAACATCATTCCATTCATGTGGTGTTTCACTGGTGTAGTATGAATTGTAGATCCATCTTACAGAGAGGGACAATAGAGGTAAACACTGTATTGCTACCAGGAATTTTCTGAGCTCATAGAATTTAGAGCGGAAAATATGTGTCTATGAATCTCACTGCTACCATCTTTCCTGTGAAAAAGAGACCTTGGGAAAGCAGAGCATGGACATTTTTCTTAACATTTATTATTTATTGGTTTTTATTAGCTGTGTAATATGAGTAAGGGCCTTGTATTCCAACCCCGGGAGGGGAAGGGAAAAATAGCTAAGTAAAGTTTTCTTACATATTGAATAATTTGATTGTCCATAATCAAAAACTTGGCACAGATAGTAAACTAGTAAAAATCAACGCATTAGCTATAGTTAAATAGAGTGGATCAGAATAGAAACGGAGCCAAGAAATCAAATAGAAGTCTAAGCACAAGAAGGGGCTATGAAGAATCGAGAAAAGAGCCTAAGGAGAAAGATATGCAACTCAGCACTAAGTAAGAATAATAAAAGCCATTGCATTACCCACCCATGACAGCGGAACAGTGAAAGAAATAGGATAAAAAAAGAAAATCAACTCATTTGAGGTTGTGGTGTTGGAGAAGATTGCTTTAGGACACTTGTAGACAGCCAAAAGACAAAACAAATGGGTCCTTGAACAGATCAAACCGAACTTTCCCGTATGTCAAGATGATCAGACTGGGGCTATCATACTTTGGCCCATCATGAGAGCCTTGACTATATAGAAAAGACAACACTTGAAAGGTAGAGGGCAGAAAAAAGTACATGAAGGCTGTACGCATGTTGAGGACTCAATCAGAAAGGTCAAATATAAGAATTTTGCAGAACCTGAGCACAGTAGTGAAGGACAGGAGGTCTTGGAGGTATCTCATCCACAGGGTCCACATGAGTAGGGGTTGTACTGAAGGCAGTTAAAACAACAATAACACAATAAAAGAGTAAATCATAGCAAAGAAGGTTAGTTTCTGAAAAGTATGACTCCAATCCCTAAATTAAACCCAGTAAAATTAGGCCCCATTCTTCTTAATTCTCTTTTTACTGTTAATATAGCTCTTTCTCTGAACATTTCCCCCCCCCCTTCTCCCATGAGAATCATATCTATGATATGACTTGTTTAGATCTGGTGTCTGACATTCATCTATGATTTCAGTATTAGTATCTGGTGAACTGATAATTGATAAAATGGTAGTGTTTTACAGGATTGACAGATGAGACTACTTGTCCCCATTATAAATTGTTTGTTATAGTTAACTGATTCATTGACATGTTGCAAAGGTATTTTGTAGCACCTTTGAGGCTAATTGAGGAAAACGAACTTGTAGCATTAACTATGGCGGGATACAGACTCCCAAAAAAGGAGGTCTCCCACCGCCCTAGTTTGCTCCGTGGGGAAGCTGCAGCTCCCAGACTGTGGGGCTTCCCCATGGAGCAAAAAGAAACCCTCATAAAGCCGGGTTTCTCTTGTGGCGTTTTGTGAGCGCCATGGCGACTTTGCGGCAATCACAAAAAGTGAGGATGTGCAGACACTAAGCATCCTCATGTAAAAAAATGGCGGTGCCCGGTACAGTGGTGAGCTGTGCTGCCATTTTGACGCCCCCTATCCATGCTAGGGGTTGAGGCCAGTAAGGGCAGTGCCCTTGGCCAACCCCGAGCACGTGACAGGGGCGCACTTTAGGCCCATATATAGAGGCCTTTCCTAGAGTATTCTACTTCCTCAGCTGCATCCTCAGTTAGTCTAAAGGTGCCACATGCATCCCTTTGTTTACTGATATCCAACTAATACAGTTATGTCTCCAGTCATTGATTGCAGTGCAGTGCAGCTGAAATCTTGTGAGATTTCCTCTGATGCCTGCCCAGATTAAAAAATGCCAACAAGCCTTAACATTTGCATTGGTTAAAATATCATATCTGTAATGTGAATGGAAATTGGATTTTCAGCAACCCTGTGCAAAATCTTGCTGGCTCTTCCCAAACACTTATCGTACATATACCCAGGAGGCAGCTCAAGGCCCGTATCTGGCCAGAACAAAGCTATTGTCTACACTGAACAGTCTCTAAAAGCAGGAAACACTAATCAGGCCATTTCCACAGGGCAGCAATCTCTAAAGCATCATAATCAGAGTGGTGTAATCAGTCTGGCAGCCACTATGGGAGAATAGAGCGCCACTATATATCTTTCTAACCAACCACACACTGAGTTGCACTTGTCCTGCCTTTGTTGTTGTTGTGTGCCATCAAGTCATTTCTGACCATTGTAACCCTAAGGCAAACCTATCATGGGGTTTTCTTGGCAAGGTTTCTTCAGAGGAGGTTTTGACATTGCTCTCCCTGAGGCTGAGGTCAGGGTCACCGAGTGGGAAATTGACCCCTGATCTCCAGAGTCGCACTCAACACCACTGTGCGGGTCCTACTGGGGGAGTGTGGAGCCTATTTAGCAATGTAGGCCAAACACTCTGCAGAATAATCCAGTTGAGATCCTTTAACTGCCTGGCTCAGTGCTAGGGCATTCTGGGAACTTTAATTTGTGTAGATATTTAGCCTTTCTCTGTCAGAGAGCTCTGGTGCCACAATAAACTACAATTCCGGATCTCTAGCACTGTAAACAGGGCAGGTAGTTAAAGGAGTCCTCAAACTGGATTGTGCATTTCAGCAGTGTGTGTTTGGGACCCATTCACAAGTACTCTGGCTCACCTATATTTCATTTGACTATCTGCCCACTCTCTTTCTATTCAATATTACCCTTCAGCTCAAAAGTTTCTGCTGGAATTTGGGGCCTCCAGCTGTTGTTGGATTGCAACTCCCACTCACCCTTAGCTAAAAAACCACATGATGTGGGATGATGGAAACTGCAGCCCGCAATTTCGGGCGGGCCCACCCACATTCCCCATCTCCGGATTACCGCGCACTGACTTTTTCAAAATGTCCTGGAGCAGCCAAGTTCACCTCAATCAACCCTGTGGGCTCATATGTGTTTGTAAAAGTGCCCATGGCACTATTTTGAAAGCCACGTTGGTCTTGTGTCTCGTGTCTTGTCGTGCTATTTGGTAAAAGTGCTGAGGCACATATTTGAAAGCAATTGAATATGTGTATTTGTGTTGTGTGTTGCAAAAATTGTAATGGAAATACATCAACATACTACGCAAAAACAGATACGGTAGATATATTACACAGATGTCTTCATAGAAATTACTGCCCTCTGTGGGAAATGGCCACCATTACCGACAGTCCCTTTTGTCCCTCAAAATGACGGCAGAATTCATTTAATTCCTGCCAAGAACAGAGTGTTCAGCTTGTAAAGGTGAGCGTTGCCTGATGTAATTTTTTGTGGTTGTGATGAGGTCAACATTCCACAAACCTTACTGCTAGAGAAAAAAAGTGATACCTTTGCCTGCTGCTTCCCAGATCTTGATGCTGTGCCACATAAAACACGTTAGAATCCCATTTGGGCCCTCCGTGGCATCTGTGTGCCATGATGAGGTTGTTTTATTGTGGAAAGTTCTGTTGGAGAGAATGCAATCATATCTTTCAGCCAGAGGAGGTTATGCTCACTTCTGAAAGCAGCCCGATGTCCAAATAACCTGAAACAGCTGTCTCTTCTCACACATTATTAATTCTCTTTAGATCAAGGTTGGGCTGATGTCCCCCATTTCCCTCACCTCCCAATGGCCCCATCCAGTCCCTTTTTCAAAGCAGACAGAGGACAGAGCTGCATCTGCACTGCAGAAATAATCCAATTTGACACCCCTTTAACTGCCAGGGCTCAATGCTATGGAATATAGATATAGATATGTAACTAAGCCCACAAACTGTCAGATCAGCATAAGAGAACTTACACTGGAATTTATCAAATGAGGGAGATCAGGAGCTTAATCGTGAATGTCCTGGAAAAATTGCATAATATTCACATAATGATTTCAAATGACCTCGCACAAAACCGCCATTAAATGCGTTCAACTAAAGCATTAATGCACATCTTTTTACCTTGCTGATTTCAGCAACAATGCTTTCTGATATCACTTTATTTGCACAATTGCGGGTGATACATTTGTGCAATTACTTGCCATTATCGCTTTATTCATGGGGTGCTCTTTAAATGTGCTTTATCTCTCTTTAATGTCAAAATTCAGCCCCAGTGTGAAAAACTCCATTGTGTTCTCGTCTTCCCCAGACTAGAGATGGTGGTTGTAAAAAGATGTGTGAAAAGGAAGGGTAGCAGTCAGTAAGTGAGGGAAGAAACTGGGGGGGGGGGCACTGCCAGGTTGGTCTATTCATTGTGTCAGCTCTGTTTATGAACACATGTGAAAGCACTGTGAACACAACAACATGGGGAAAGCTCCTGCCTAAATGTGATCTCATCCTTCCATTCTATTTCTGCAGTGACCACCTCAATTGCCACATGAAAGCCAAACGCAGTGTAGTTTGAGAAGAGCTTGTACAGTCGTCCCTCCATATCCATGATTCCTTATCTACGATTCACGCATCCACTGGCTGAAATTATTTTTAAAATATTTCAATTCCAAAAAACATACCTTTGATTTTTGCCATTTTATGTAAGAGACATCATTTCACTTTGCCACTGTATTTTAATGGGACTGTGAGCATCCATGGATTTGATATCCACAGTGGGTGCTGGAACCAAACCCCAGTGGATACCAAGGGCCCACTATATATCCCACACTTTACAAGTAACATGTTACTGGGATATGTTTTTGGAATAATAGGACATTAATCCTTTTGCAAATCACTAACAACTTTCTTTTCGTTTCATTTTTTAATGCAACAACTAATGTTCATCTGCTACTTTCTTATGGATCCTGGAGATTATGACATACTTTCTTGGGGCCTTTTGAAACTTCCCCCCCCCAGGTTTTATACCATTTTTAAAACTTATATAGTTATTCTTTTTCTTAAAAAAGGAACAGAAACGCAATGTGATGAGATTACTTTCAAATTTCATCACATAGCATTCATGAATGGGGGTGTGTTGGCTTAGTGGTTAAGATTGCCAATTTCTGATTCTGGAGGTTGGCAGTCCCGAGGCCTGAGTGGTGCATTATGGGTGAACCCCTGTCCTTGTCCCAAGCTTCTGCCAACCTAGCCGTTCCAAAGTATTTTGTAATGAAAGTAGATAAATAGTACCACTTAAGTGAGAAGGTAAGAGCGTTCGGTGAAGTCATTCTTGGCCACATGACACCGGCGCAGTCCTTGGACAAAGCTGACTCTTTCGTTTAGTAACAGAGATGAACACCACCTTCTACAGTTGGTTTATGACTACAGATCTGTCAAGGGACTACCTTTACCTTACCTCTAGCATTAATAAATCCATGAAGTTGGAAGGGTTTCCTAGGCCATCAAATCTAACTCTCTACCACCACAGTGCATGAAATCCAGCTACAGCATCCCTAGCAGATAGATGTCTAGACTCTTTTTAAATCATCGGAGATGTCGCACAGCAATTTGCCGCCGCATAGACCACAGATTTAAAAGCCAAAACTGGATTTTATCACACTTCCCTCCTGCAGGGCAGTATACACCTGTATGCATCTGTGATTCTCAGGTTCTTTTACGCAGTTTTTAAAACACAGGAAAATCCCTTGTTTGAAAAACTGTGCAAGAGGCCTGGACTGCATATGGTTGCAAACTGCCTGCCTATGGGGCAGTGTGGTAACCCACTTTTTGACTTTAAAATCCCAGTCTGATCCCACAGGCAAATTGCTGTGTGCATTAATCCACCATTCGGAGAAAAAAACCCTATCACCTCTCTAGGAATGGGATTTTCACTGCCCAACTGCTCTTGCGATCAAGAGTGCATTCTTAATGTTTGATCCAAACCTTTTATTAATTTACAATTATAGAACTGATCTACCCTCTGGGCCGCAGCGAGTACAAACCTCCACCTCCTCTCTGTGACAACCTTTAGATATTCCAAAGTGCATCTGTCCTCTTTCACAAACTCATTGCCCTGCTCTCAACTTTCCTATATGTTTCTCTCTCAGCTCTCCATATATCTTATAATCCTGGTGTCCTGTCTCTGAACCCAACTCCAACATTTCTATATCCGTTAAAATGAGATGCCCAAATAAACATTAGTCCAGATGATTGTGTCTTGACAAGGTAGCTACATATAGTGTGACTATTATTCCCTTGACTTGGAAACTTTGCTTCTATTCAATCATGATAAATGTGGACTATGACTCTGGATACCCAGGATTTGAATCCCTGGTTATGGATTCCTAATGTAATTGCACTCTCTCCTCAGCGGAAGGCAATGACCAAACCTCCTCTGAACCAAATCTTGCTCAGAATTACACCATGTGTCATGGCCCAGCCACAGGGTATGTAGACAGGACTTGGCCCCTCGGTGCGGGACCTGAGGGTGGCCCAGGCCCCGCCTCTACCCTGCCAGGTCCCAGTTCTTCTCTCCCAGCTCCTGGAGAGCTGCTCAGCCCGCCCCTCCTAGCCCTGTTATATCCCCTCCGTGGACCTGTGCGCGCAGACCAGCTTTCTCCCTAGCAAGGGTTCCAGGCCTGGGCAGACATAGAAAAGCAAAATACTGAGGTACCTACCTTCAGCTAAAGAAGGACTTGCCTTTGCCGTTCCTGAAGGTTAGCTGAGAAACACCTCATTAATCAACCAGCAGCTGCGATAAGACTGCCTGCCTGATATGAACACCTGGCAGATGCTGAGCTCTTGTCAGAGTTATCTTGCACTTCCTTTGTGTGAAAGCTGCCCTTCTCTGACTCCCTCAAACTTTGTTGCTGGAATCTCTTGCTTCCTAGACCTCAGATAGACCTTGGACCGGCTCACGACCTATTTCTTGGCACTCTCGACCCTTGGACTGGACTTGTGGAACTGCCCTCAGAACCCTTGACGTTTTTGGTTTTGCTGCATTGACGCTGGACTGGTATTTTCATTTGGAACTGTTTTTTCGCTATAAAGCTTTGTCTTTGTTTACCTTTGCCTGGCCCTCTTATCAGCTGTCCATTGGCAGCTTTCCTGGACACCATGATAGTTTGTCTTAGGGTCGCCATAAGTCAGAAATGACTTGAAGGCTCACAGCAAAAATATTACTTGCCTTGTTTGCTGCAGCATCACATCTACTTTCGGGATTTGCAATGTGATTACATAACAAATTCCTTTTAAAAATAAAACTTCCAAGCTTTGAATTAGAGGCTGGATTTGGACTTGAGAGATCCCCACTCTGATCCCCATTGAGCTGAAATTACTTGACCTTAGAGACCGTCACTCTCTCATATCCTGACCTACCTCACAGGGATATTGTGAGCATCAAAAATGGAGAGAAATAGCAGTATGTGTGCTGCCTGGAACAAAGATATAATATAGGTGCTGTGAATAAATAAAACATTATAAAGTTAAGCGTACATGGAAAAATGGACTACCTTCCTGTGCATGTTCCCAGCACACTGGAGATAATTCATAGCATTAATGACTACCAGCCATTGGTAACATTAACTTAAATGAAAGTGTGCAGTGAGGGGCTCTATCTTTATATCAATCTTTGCCTTCAGTTTTTTCAAAGGCAAGTTTATTTCCTTTGAAAAATAAACTGATGACAGGAAGCAGGGAGAATATAAAAACCACACAAACACTGGTTACACAATTTATTACATTTGTAAAATCCACCTGCATTTTACAACAGGAGAATGAAAAACTGCAAAGTCTCCACTGGATGAGTGGTTTTTGCACACTTTCAGTTATTTTCCTCATTTATTGTATTTTGGAGGAGGAGGAAAGAGTTTTGGGGGGGTGGTTTGGGGAGTTTACACAAAAAATCCACTATTTCTACAGTGTAGATGCACTCTGGCACTTTGTATGTACTCTGACTAGTCAGAGGTCTTTTAACAACTGGCCATTGTGAGAAGAATCCAGCCCATTGTGAACAAATTGGCCTAGCACTTTGCAAGATAAATGCTTGCATCCTGTAACAGGGGTGCTCAAATTAATACAGATTCAATAGATGGAACAATTGGCCTCTCCTTGTCCAATGAAAAATGAATACTTTCATGTTGACAAAGCCAAAGATGTGGACAAGTTCTGGAATAGATGAAATGCATCACATATGTATTCAGTTCTTACCTACTTGGCTCATTAAAAAAAAGCCAGAAGGGGATGGTTGCGTGGGTTAGAGAGCAGAGGTTGCTGTGTGCTGTTTGCCTTTAAGTCATTTCTGGCTTACAGCAACCCTAAGTGACAGTTTCTTCTGCCTCTGAGCTTAGTCACTGTGACCTGCCCCAGGCCACCTACTGGTTTTCATAGCCAAGCAAGGATTTGAACCCTGGTCTCCGAGTCATAGTCCCAACTCAAACCACAACACCACACAGGATCAAGAGTGAGTTGTTACTGTCTCAGTAAAACAAGGCAGAGTTCCCTCATGCCTAAAGGAGGCAATTTAAGACCACTGCTGAAAAAAGCCTCCCTGGATCCCATTATATTGGCCAACTATCACCCAGTTTCCAATATTCCATTTTTGGCAAGGGAACAAGAACATGTGGTTGGCCTCCCATTTCCCAACGGTTTTGGATGAGAACGATTATCTAGACTAATTGGTTTTTGATTGCCTATGGGACAGAGATTATCTTTGATGGGAACAAGCCAGGAAGATTGTCCATGTTCTTGTTTGTTAGGACCTCCCATGTGATATATTATGGTCTCCTTCATTGCAAAGTGCTGGTGATTCTATAAAACCTATTCAGTTCAGGTCCAGATCCTGCCCATACTCTTGAGATCTTCTTGGGAGAGTGGCCTATTTTTATCCCATCACCTCACAAGTTACATCTGGTTAGGAAACCAAGAGAAGGCCTTCTCAGTGGCTGCTCCCAGGTCATCCATAACATCCTTCTCAAAGAGGCAAGACTGTCCCAGCTACCTTTTTGTAGGCAGGTGAAGCCTTTTTTGTTGTTGATATTGTGGCACGTCCTTTTGGACTAACTACTCATGGGGAAAGAGCCTTTAATAATGTGCTGTATGTTTATGTTTTTCTTACTTAATGGGCATGCTATTAATTGCTTTTAATTCTATTGATATTTTACTTGTATTTTAACTTTTGTATAATATCAACTTTTAGCTGTATCAGCTTTAATTTTTTGTAAGTTGCCTTCAATCCCAAGCCTGTGAGAAAGGCAGGAAAAGTTGAGGAGGAGGAGCAGGATACTATCTAAATGGTCAGTGAATAATATTTATGTACAATAATAGCAAGGAAAGTAATGAATATCTAGTTTTCTAAGGTTGTAGCACCATCTGTTGGAATTTTTGACATCATTGTGATACAGTACAAATAAGGCATATAGATCTTATTTCTCAAAAAGACATCTTGAATAAAATGTTTTTAAAAGATCAGTTTCCCATAGGACAAACATAGCCTGAGTTATCAGACTGGCCCTCACTGAAGAACTGAATTGCTTTGCCCCTGTTTATTAATAAAACCATTTGTATAGCATGTAGCTGGATAAATGCAGCCTGGCCCAGGCCATTCTTCCTCTGGGATCCTATTAAGGCCACACAGATTCCCAAAAAATTTCAAGAAACAAAGCCACTTTGGGCTTTGAAAATAAATGGTTTTGTTTGATATTAAATAAAGGCATACCTTACTAATACAATGGGATAGGTTCCAGATCACCGCCATAAAGTGAATATTGCCTTAAAGTGAACCACAGACTTTTCCCCCCACTAAAGTGCAAAGCACTCTAAAGTGAAGCATCTTAAAGCAAGGAACATTTATATGGGAAAGAGTCTTACCTATTTAAAAGTGAATTGCTACTCTTGGAGGTTTACAGGACTGTCAAACTTTCCTCCATTTGGGGGAGTGGCACTTGAGGATGCTGGAGTGTTAAGTGCTGCAACATCACCCTAGAGGGTCACTAATGGCTCCAGGGCCACACATTGTCTGCCACTGATATAGGACAACATATAACAATGGTAAAAATCAATAGAAGACAGCATGCATCCAAGCAGCAATGGGTCCTTGGTATCTGTTGGGTTTGGTTCCAGGATCCTCCCCATCCTCCATGAATAACAAAATCCACCAAGTCCCTTTCAATACAGTAGCATAGTGAAATGGTGTTCCTTAAATAATATATATACCAAAAATCAAACCTTGATTTTGCCATTTTATATAAGAGATATCATTTTACCATGCCATTGTATCATCATTATGTATTGTATTTAATGGGACTTGGACATCCATGGCTTTCAGTATCCGCAGCAGGTCCTGCAACCAAACTCTAGTGGATACCAAAGGCCCATCGTATATATACATAGACCCTTCAAGTTCTTTTGTACTATGTATTTCTATTTCCTTCAGTAATGTGAAATTCATTGGGAATCACATCACACGAGCAGTTGCTCACTGCCCTTAGTTCCTTCCTCTAGGTCTAAGATTTCGTCCACCAGTAATTAAAATATGCTATAATGAATAAACAAATTAGACGCAACATTTAGTGGTCTGAGCCTTATATGGAACAGCCATGCATAGTAGTTGTGCATGCAGAACTATGCTATACCTAGGCAATATAATCACTTTGCATCCTGCAATGGATGAACTCTATTAGGAAGTTTACGGATATGAGTCTGCAGGAACTAAACAGAGCAGTGGAGGACAGGGAGTCTTGAAGATATCTCACCCACAGGGTTGCCATAGGTTGACATTGACTCAAGGGCAATTAACAACAACAAACAGGGGCAGACACGTCTCCAGTCACACACACACACACACACTGCACACAGGATGATCAAAGGGTGTTGGTTGTTGCAAAAGAATGCACACCAGTGCAGCTTCCATCAAGGACGTAAGTTACATGATGATAGCAGGATAAAAGGTAGCATTTGGAAATGCTATTTATGTGAAACTCTGGTGAACAGCTGACATCAGAATTCCTCAGCATGAGAACTATCAAGCCAAAAGCAGACTCTTGCAGCATACTTATATGGCAATCTTTTGGGTATTTCACACCCTTATGTTTTTCCAATCTTATGTAGGCAACAAGAACTGAAGGCTTATCAGGTACCAGGTAGACCACTGAACAGGTCTGTGAGGCTTACAGTCAGAAAAATTTAGGGCAAAAACAATGAAAAGCAATAACTCAATCAGTTCAACTGTAACTTCTGCAATTTCAATGGGGGAGACAGTTTTTTATTTTATTTTTTTGAACCACACTACATGTGTTACTCAGCTCAGTTATGCAGAAATACATGTGTTACCACCCAACTACTACTGTACTGTGTTTTGTGGAAGGGCACAGTTAATAAGGTAATGATAACAGTCTGCACTTTCTGACTTGCAGGTACTTTTTACATCATTTCACAGTTACACATACTATCATCCACCTGTCTGTCTAGGTAAGATCAATAGATCAGAATAACATTTTCATGCAGCTGGTGGAGTGGGCAATAGTCCATGACAGCTCATGATATAATAAATACATTGATCTTTATGCCCCAAAAGATTATGTGTCATTTTTGAAACAACAAATAAAGATTTCCTTTAAAGATCTCTGTTTTCCCCACAGTGATTCCTTTAAATATCTCTGTTCTTCCCACAGTTTTTCACCTTTTGATGGGGGAGATGTATGCACATGCCTATGCATAAAGGATTCTTACCTTCCACAGAGAAGGTTGAAGGAAAAACTTCTTTGGTGTGGAACAGGTGGGAAAGCACCAGTTAAGTTCCCCAGCAATTTCCCACTGTGCCACTGATTCAAAGAGATTAAAATCACTGGGTGGTGGCAGTGGGATTATTTCAAGAAAGCCCCTCTCCTACTCAGCAGCAGGATGAGGGACTCTTGACAAATGTTTTACATTTTTCTGATTCCTACCATGTGCATTTCTCTTGCCCCACATTCTTAATTCAACAAGAACAGTGATAGATCAAGGGGAGAGTGGGTGGATAGGATGGATCCTACACCAAAAGGCTGGTTCACATATGTATATCAACCACTTAGATGCTGCAGCATCAGCTGATGTCTTGCATATACAACTGAGCCAGCACAGATCAAATGCCACAAAATGAACGTTCATAGCATATCAACTTATGGCAAGCCCACCATGGGGTTTTCTAGGCAAGATTTATTTAGAGGAGATTTGTCAGCTTTTCTCTAAAGCTGAGAGAGTGTGACTTGCCCAAGTTCACTCAGAGGGTTTCCATGACCGAGCATCCATGGAATAAAAATCCTACAGAGGCCTGGGAAAATTGTCATAATTATAATCTGTGGCTGGATTGGGAGCTATAAAATATTTCTGAATTGTCCCATTTGTACAGAAGCACAGGATGGCAGTATTTCTCCAAAAACTGTTTCTTTGAATATGTTGCAAAAATTTATTTCCCTAGATCTGCTCTTCTTATACTGAAAATGGATATAAGGAGAGTGGTTTGTTGTTGTTGTTGTGTGCCTTCAAGTCATTCCCAACTTATGGTGAGCCTAAAGCAACCCTATCATGGGGCCTTCTTGGCCAGATTTGTTTAGAGGAGGTTTGCTATTGCCTCCTCTTGAGATTGAAAGAATGCAACTTGCCTAAGGTCACCCAGTGGGTTTCATGGCCAACCTGGGAATTGAACCCTGGTTTCCAGAGTCATACTGTATATACTTGTGTACAAGTCGACCTCGTGTATAAGTTGAGGTCAACTTTTGGGGCCAAAAATGTGTATTTTTATATGCCCCGTGTATACATCGAGGGTCAGACTTGAGGGGGAACTGGGGAGAGTCTGCAGGGCTATTGTGCCCCCTCCTCAGAGTCTTCTCAGCCAGGCTCCTTCTCTTGGAAAGAGCTGAGCCAGGGAGAGGCTTTGG
>NC_056522.1:202748158-202752222 GCF_019175285.1 Sceloporus undulatus
GTCAAGAGCACCTGTTATCAGCTTCGGTTGATTCGCCAGCTGCGCCCATACCTGGCCCAGAGGGACCTTGAAACGGTAGTACATGCTCTGGTAACTTCGAGACTGGATTTCTGCAATGTACTCTACATGGGGCAACCCTTATATCAAACTCGGAAGCTACAAATGGTGCAGAACATGGCAGCCCGGTTGGTCACTGGTGCCCCCAGGACCAGCCATATAACACCGGTCCTTAAAGACCTCCATTGGCTGCCCATTCGCTTCCGGGCTCAGTATAAGGCGTTGGTTATTACCTATAAAGCCCTAAATGGCTTGGGCCCAGGATACCTAAGGGACCGCCTCTCCCCGTACATTCCGCCTCGCACCCTCAGAACGTCTGGGCAGCAACTACTGAAGGTGCCTGGGGCCAGATTAGCCTCCACGACGCGGAGGACATTTTCCACGGCTGCCCCAGCCCTTTGGAATAAGCTGCCCATTGAGCTCCGCTCATCCACCACCCTGGCCCAATTTAGGAAGGACCTCAAAACCTTCCTATTCCAACAGGCATTCCCCGAATAAATATCCTGTGGGCCTCCCTCCTCTTCCGTGTCCATGAGGTTGGGCTGCTGGGTTTTTTTTATCTGTTGCCAGTAAGTTTTTGTATTTTGTGTATTTTTTGACTGTATGCACTGTGTTTTTAACTTTATTGTAAGCCGCCCTGATCTTTGGAAGGGCGGGGTAAAAATAAAAATTTTATTTATTATTTATTATTATGAATGTGCCACATTATTTAACGATACCTCACTGATTTCTACATTCTTGGATAGGATCAGAATAGCTGATGGTCCACAGCTCTAATTAGTAACACCTGATAGACTGTGGAACACATTTATTTATAGCCTGTTTTCTCCCCATAAAATTTATAGGATTAAACAATAAAATTCATAGAGGATGTGGACTGCCTGATATATATTTGCACAGTCTTAAATTGTTACATGCCTCTAAGTTTTACCCTCAGCTTATCCATGGGTCATATCAAAATCCATAATTTTGGTCCCCAAACCTGCCCTCAATTTATACATGAGTATATACGGTAGCTCTGTAATTTTCTATGGGAAGTTATAATGATTGCACCCCCTTCCATTAGTTCAGAGGTGATTTCTCTTCCTCTCTGTGTGTAGGCAGCAGTGGCTGCTGTTCTTCACCCTTGATCACTCCTTGATCCTGCCAGGAATACTAGGGTAGATGTAGTAGTTGCTGTTCTCTTTGCAACCTTCACCACCCACTCACCTGCTTATGTGCCCGCTGAGTGGTAACAGTCACATGAGACAGCTGTCAGCCAACATTGGCAGCCCTGCCAATATGATCTGCTAAAGCTGATTTGTATGAAACCTATTTTCATTACAGCCATTTCATTATGGATATGATTTTCAGAACACTAGCTTTAACATGAATGCATGCTGACAGTACTGGGCCCCACAACCAGATGCTCATCCATTCTTTGGTTGCAATGATGGGTTTTTCCTTTTGAGTTGGTGTGTACCAGACAGCTATAATAGAGTCTGCTGCATTGAACCAGAGATGAGAAAAGTTATGATTTTGAGGCTGCTGGCTGGGGATGCTAACAACCATAGTCAAAAAGTAACTTTTCCATACTTTGAAATCAACTTATGTTTTACATTTCAGTTTAGTACTGTATTTATGCTATTGATTTGGTGTCTTGATCCTTGCTTTCCACACCAATGAATAAAATAGGTTATTTTTACTTTGTTGTCAGTTGTTTAAATACTTTTCAATTAAATACTTTTCTGCATTTTAACCAATGAAATCATTAAGCCGTTAAATATAAATGTTGTTTATTATTAAGGTTGCTATATAATTGCCTTTTTCTGAAAGATGTTTGAAATGAATTGCAATTAAGAAAGACCATCTACAATATTTTATTTATTTCCATATTAGTGCTACTGTGGTCTCAAAAAGGAATTTGATGTTGTTCATTCTCAGGCCCACTGACTGAAATTTACCCTGAAAAGGTAGAATGTGTCTTCATTGATGAATCACCACGGTTCAATTGACTTATTCTTAAACTCATTAATACTCTCAGCTTTGTTGTGAATGTAACATATGTCATAGTTATGCTTCTTTTTCTTACTACTTTTGATTGGTAAACATGGAGCTCAGAAGATGCTTACTTTGAGATGATGCCTGTGTCCTTAGCAGCTAATGGGATCAGTTTATTTAGCACTTTATTTAAATAGTGGTGGGTAAGGTGGAGTAGAATGATTGTGACCAATATTGTATGTTTGGAGACAATTTTTCCACTTGAGGGCCTTCAAAATGTCTTACACTTTGCCTCTGCCACTGTCCTGAGTGACATTAACACAGGGCTGTGAAACAGGAGCATGAGGCACTCCTTTGGCCTAGCACTTCAGTCATTCCTGAAGTGGGGATGTTTTAGAAGTAACATGTGCAAGGAAATTGTGGTTCCTATTCTTCTGTATCACCACCTAGATTTATAGATAACTAAACAGTATCTTGTCCGTATACAGGTTGAATCTCCCTTATCCAAAATGCTTGGGATTAGAAATGTTTTGGATTTCAGGGTTTTTCCCCCAGATTTTGGAATATTTGCATATACATAATAAGATATCTTGGAAATGATATCTTGGAAAAGCTTCTTCTTCTTTTTACAGCACCATCAAATTCAGTGTTTTCCTTAGCTGATATAATAAAAAAGGATTTGATAGCTGATATCCACGTTTCTCTTCAGGAGGTAATAGAAGTGCCTTTACACAGAATTTCCCATGCTAACCTATTTAAATCAGATTGCATTAACTTGTGCTTGACCCTACCACCTGGTATTATGTTACATCAGACCAAACACACTAACAGGACATTATGTTACACAGCATAGACAGATGTTTTTTGGGACAGATTAAAAGGCTAGGAACATCATGTAACATAAAATGGAATGGTGCTGCTGCTACTTTGCATCTCAGTGTTTAACTGTGATTGTTTAAGTAAATTTGAAATTAACAAACTGCCTCTTTGCTCATCCTTAATGAAACATCAGGTCACTCCTGTGGACTTGCTGAATAGCAGTTATGTGGTTAATCTTAGTTATGAAACGCTGCCTTGGAATTAAGCTGTACCCCATTTTATCTCCAGTTCTTTGAGCCATCTAATCCCAATCAGTCTGACCTTGCTTTCTGCTGAATTTATGTAAGAATGGCTGTACTGACTCACTGGAATAATACCCTTACCCCTGATTTATGCTGATATATTTGAAGGCTGAATTGGCTTGTGCATTTTTAAAGGAAGAGAGTGCCTATGTGCAATTTTAAAATAGCATCAGTTGGCTGACTGACAACTGTCTGTTACAACAGAAAGTAGAGAAGTTGCAGCTCTCCATCTGTAAAGTAAGGAATCACATTTTGCACAGGCAGTTGCAAAAATGTATTCAGCACTGCAAATGAATAAAGAATTCTGCATAACAGGGTTAGTCTTGTTGAAAGAAAAGGGATCTATGAATCCAAAGAGCTATGGATGAGGTATAAGTATCCAAAGTGATAGTTTATGGTAGGACTAGATAATTTTTTATCCTTCAGATTTTTTTACTATAATCCCCACAATTCCATACAATTGGCCATGCTGACTTGAGCCTCTGGGACTCAGATATCCAAAATGTTTGGAGGGCCAAAGATTCCTTATTCCTGGTATACAGCCATACCTCTTCCTTGGTTTTGCAGCAACACATGGGACAGCCAGTGCAGTTGTATCAGTTGTTCCTCTTTACTGTATAAAACCCTTTTCCTATTCTGGTGAAAGGTCACCATGCGCAATGTGCCTCTTTATCATAGCAACTTCAGAGGAGTTGAAACATCCAGGAGTGGGTGGGCGGTTGGATTAATATTCTTTCAGCAAAGCAGATTGCCTTTGTTTTAAGCACACAATTACTGTATATACTTATGTATAAGTCTAGAAAGGTTAGTCAAAAATTGACCCAAAAAAACTGAATTGACTTATCCACGGGTCAGGGTAAGAACTGTACTTGAACTCTTATTTAAAAAAAAGACCCATCCCCTTCT